>NC_050581.1:165374085-165674085 GCF_011100635.1 Trichosurus vulpecula
TGGTTAGATCAGTTCACAACTCCACCAACAGTGCATTAGTTTTCCAATTTTCCCACCTCTTCTCTAACATTTATCATTTTCCTGTTGTGTCATGCTAGCCAATCAAAGTTGTTTTGATTTGCATTTCTCTAATCAATAATGATTTAGACCATTTTTTTATATGACTACAGGTAGCTTTAATTTCTTCCTTTGAAAATTTCTTTTTCATATCTTTTGACCATTTATCAATTGGGGAATGCTTTGTATGCTTACAAATTCAACTCAGTTCTCTAAATATTTTAAAAATGAAGGCTTTACCAGAGACACTGGCTGTGAAAATAGTTTCCCAGCTTCTGCTTCCCAGTCTGCTTCATTTTTACAGAGATCAAAAAGAACAGCTAGATTGCAGGGTGGATAGAGCTCTAGGAGTCGAGTCAGGAAGACCTGAATTCCAATCTGTAAACACAAAACTGAGGGTTTTATTTTTTTTTTATGCTGAGAGCAATGAGGAGAACTGGAATTGGTTGAATAGGGGGGTGATTTAGTTAAATCCACTTTTTAGGATCATCAGTTTGGCAGCTGAGTAGAGGATGGACTGGAGTGGGAAGAGATTTGAAGTGGAGTAACCAACCAAAAGTCTGTTTCAATAATCCAGGCATGAAATGATGAAGGCTTGCAATAATGGTGATAATATCATGGGAGAAAAGGGCAAAAAGAAATAGTAAAGATAGAATAGACAAGATTTGGCAACTCCACTTGTATATGAGTGTGAGTAAGGAGTTATGGATCTGTTACAAACCTGAGAGACTGGGAGGATTATGGTGCCCTCAATAGTAGTGAAGTTAGGAAGAGGCTGGAGCTTAGATTAAGTATACCCAATTCCTTCAACTAACCTATGTGTAGCAAGAGCTTCAGGCCCTATAATATCCTTCCCCTCCCCCACCCCACCTTCCAATCTGGACAGCTTACAAAAGGGAACTGAAAAGGAGGGTGACTGCATTGATGATAAGTGAAGAACTGGCCCTCAGTCCCTCCTGTGTAGTTCTATAAAATGCAGACTCCAGACGTAAATTGCCAATGAGAAAAGTGAGGCAGGTCTTAGGTATGAATATTTCCAAGTAAAGGGTACTGACATGGTAGGCAATTTGAAGGCAAAGAGAGCCTAGATGCTGGATGAAGTTCCAAGGAGAAACAAAAGTACCATGTGTGTTGGTTTTTTAAGTGCTGAAAGTCCTTTGACTGAATTCAAACTTCACAGAACAAATCCCCTTAATAAAAGGTGTTATTCTATAGAACTTGGACACAATCAAAAGGCCACACCCAAGGACCTAGAAGGCCACATGTGGCCTTGAGGCCACAGGTTCCCCACCCCTGGTAGATCTTTAAGGTCCCTGCAATCTCTAAATCTCTGATCCTAAGAGAAAAAGTCAGCTAAGTGAAAAAGAAAACAAGAACATTGTGTGGAACTGCACAAAAGTGTCTGGAGTAATATTACTTTGAATGTCCCCAGACTAATTAAGGAATGTGAAGAGCAAAAAAATAAAGGAGGAGAGGGTTGATTAACTCTACTAAAAAGGGGTTTACAAAAAGATTAAGCCTCTTCCTTACGATATATGAATTGTTGATAACCAAGAATGGTGAGAAGCCAGAATTATCTAGTTCTTATTTTTCTTCTGTATTCTGTGTCAAAGAGAGTCTAATTATGACTAATGACAAATTAAAACCAACGTTAGAGATGGACTAAATGTCTTGGATGAAGTAGCCACTATATTTTTACAAACTGCAATCCAATCCACTGAAAGAATTGGCAAATATGTTTGCTGAGCTCTTCATCTTTAATTCCTTCCTAAGCTAGGAACCTTTGGCTCTTCCAGTTTTAAGAGACGTCCACACAAAGCTATAAAGCCACAAAGCACAGTTCCTTCCTAATGACTCCAAACTATATATGCCTAATTCCCCAACTGTCCACGAGGAAAATGCTCAATAATCTTCAGGCATTTTTTTTTCTCACCAAGCTATATTATGATTTTCTCACCAATGGATGAGAATAATAGTCTTGTAATACCACAGGTGAGAAAAACTCAATTCTCTTCAAGAAGGGCTACATATACACACACACACAAACATGCACATTAAAATATATGTGTATATTTATATATATGCACATATACATACATATATGAATGTATACGTATGTGTATATATAAATTCACATATATAGATGTGTGTGTGTGTGTGTGTGTGTGTGTGTGTGCTAACACTTTATCCATATTGCAAACTCTCTATCTTATATTTTAGGCTGTTAAACGAAGTTTATCAAATAATAATACAGAGGTTGTTTCATAATGGAACTAAGGGCAAAATCTTTCAGGAACCTCCAAAACATCACAATCTCTAATGATTCTGGATTGGAGATCCAATTATCCTTCAGGTGGCTGAGCTTCAGAGATAAGGAAAGCTTCTTTTCCAACAAGTTTATGCAGACTTCAAGATTGCTGAAAGGTAAACTCAGTTGGGCCTGGGAGAAGTGGAGGTGGGGGGAGTTAAAGGAAACAGTGGAAGTCGTAAGAGGAGAATAAGAGTCATCTTCAGTTAGACAATACCCCAAGCAAATTATAAAGAGGAACAGAGTTGTTTGTTTAAGCAAATGTGTTCTTAGATCAAACCTCAAAGTTTTGTTTTGTTTTTAAATAGATTATCTAAAACTAGGTCTAAAATGTGTCTTATTTCTACTATTCAATTGTAACCAGCCTTACCTGATGGTGAAAATCCAATTATTGCAGCAAAGATTGTGCTCAGTTATTCCTTTCTTCATTTCAAAGCAAACTGCAAAATGAGGTGTGCAGGAAGTAACTGCCTTTATGAATGCATGGGCTTACATTTTGTATCAATTTTTTGTTAGTGAGAGAACAAAAGTTGGTAAAAATATCCAGTGCAATATGTAAGGATTTTTACATTTTTTTGAGATTTGGGGTGAAGACACTTGGGCTAGAGGGAGAAATTATCTTTTTTCCATAAAAGAAGAAAGTTATCTTTTTCATGACCAATATTTCTTCTTTTCAGTTAGCCTTCTGTCATTTTACCTAAACCTGCAAGCATTATATTAAAGTTAGTCTAGTTCATTTAAAACTAGGAAAATTCCATTCCAAAGGAAAGGATAACACAATTATTTCAACACTTTTTTAGTTCCTGTAATAGCACAGTAGGGGTGATGACAGAAAAGATGACTTTTCTCTTGTTCAGAATCCAGTTGTGGAGAAAATGACACTGCGATAAGTCTTCACATCTGCACTATGTTGATAAATTCTGTTTCCTCTTCTACTTTGTTCAGGCTGCTCCTTCTAATGAACCCAGTTTGTCTCATCAGCAGAATATTTATAGTTCCTAAAGCAGTTCTTTTGTTGCTGAAAATAGACTCCACTAGAGGTAAGAACAATGAAACATTTATCTTCTTAAGATCACAAAGAATTGGCTGTTTTCTCAGTAAGATGTTCTATGCTTTGGTCTAAGGATTTCTTTTATTCAGATTTGAGGGCTTCTAGCTGTCTACCAAGACCCTTTTCTGCCTAACTCAACCAGCACCCCCACAGGGCCACCCACGGGAAACACCTAAATGCCACTTCACTGCTACTGACTTCTATTCTCCATATCACTGATGCTAGTCCATTACACTCTACCTAACTGAAACTCTTTCACCACTTCCCCACATTCCCCAAGGAAAGGGGGTAGAGTGTTCAGAAAGAAGACTAATACCTTGTGCCAAGTATCCATTTTCAAGCAAAACTAATTTCCTTATGGTGCAATATTAATATAGCTAGATAGACATGTACATACATACAGACATATATTTATATGTATGTATATAGCCTACATACCATCACATACATACATTTAGATATGCATACACACACATAAGCACATATAAATGTGTGTGTGTGTGTGTGTGTGTGTGTGTGTGTGTGTGTGTGTGTGATTCATTCTTCATCCTGAATCCATCACCTCTCTATTAGGAGGTGGGCAGTATGCTTCATCATTGGTTTTTTAGAATCACAGATAATCACTTCTTTGATCATAGTTTTGCAGCTTTCCAAATTGTTTATCATTACATTATTGTTGTTACTATGTAAATTGTTCTCCTGGATATTTCATTCTTTATGTTTTATAAAGATTTTCCCACCATACATTATGTTCATTTTCTCATTTACCCACCTTTGAGATGTAATTAATCAATAACTCAATGATCATTTATTAAGTACTTCCTATTGACTAGGCACTATGGTATGGGATACAAAGAAAGAAAATGAAAGAGTAGTCTGGGCTTCAAAGAGTTTGTGATCTACTGATGTGTTCAACATACGTGTAGCATTACTTTTGTGCTTTCTTTATGTATCAGAGAATAGAGACATAACCCCCACAGTGTCCTTATGTTATCCCTCATTCATGGTTTCATTTTTTATCTTTGTATCTACAGCATCTAGCCCAATGCCTGGTATAGTAGGCACTCCAGAATTACTTATTGACAGCTTGATTACTACCCGAATGCTCTACCTCCTCTCGTCTGGTCATGTATGTCCTTTAGTGGACATACATAGATAATGTCCTTTAAAGGACTCCTCAGGTAAGCATCATCCATGTTATACTAACAGGCTGCAGCTTGTAAATGCTTATTGTTTGCTTTTCAATTATCTTGGGTTTCTTTGCTGAATTTAATTTTTTCTGAGATTGTGGTGATCTGCTATTTGCAACCAGAAAGCATTTTGATGAGAATATTGGCTTTGAAGTAATGGGCTTCTGCAGCAGTGAACAGTTTGGAATCATGGAATTGTTTGTACAATTTTCTAAATGCAATCCACGAAACAGACAAAAAACCAAAACTGAACAGTTTAAAGGAATAAAAAAGATGTATCACTAAATACACATGTGCACATATATGTAGGTATATATGTACACATATGTATATGTGTAATACACATGAACACAATCTCTTAGAATACACCTGCACATGACATGTCATATTATATATGTACTTCTTGGAACAGTGTGTGGATATGTATATATGAGCATATATATACATATATATGAGCATATATACACATATGTTGTGCACTATGTCATGCTATCTATGTCATGAATGGAGTAGGCCCAAAAATACATGGGTTTAAGTTTTACTTCTGACACTTAATTGCTTCATAATTCTTGGCCAGTCACACACAGCTTCTTAACAGTTCAGATTACTCTTCAAGATTATAAATTACAAGAATGGTTTCAACGTGTGAAGGTATAGGGGATTTTCTCACTCAGACATTCACTATTTTGCCATCCTGTGCTCCTATCCTTAATATTCTCTATGTCTTTCTCTGTCTCTCTCTCTCTGCCTCTCTCTGTCTCTGTCTTTCTCTTTCTCCTTTTTATTTCTTCCGTCTCTTCCTACTCCTCCTCTCTCTCCCTCCTCACGCCTCCTCTTCTTCTTCTTCTATCTCTGTTTGTCTTGTGTGAATGAAACACACACATATATGGAGAATATACAGGTAATCAGTTAAGATGAGTGTTGCCTTCAATTCAGCTATCTTTATTGGCATGTAATTCTAAGCATCTCCTCAGAAGAGTTGCTGAAGTGAAATCAGGCGATTGAAGGTTGCTTATAGGCTTTTCAAAAGTTACTTCCAAGTTTTTCCTTTCATGGGATACAGTGTTATGAATGAAAACAGCAATGAAATCAGAATCAGAAAAGCTGGGTTCAAGTCACTGTATACTGAGGGGCTAACTTTTATCAAATCATTTCCTATACCTGATCATCAGTTTCCTTTTCAGTAAAATGGAGATGATAATAATGCTCCCTGCTTCACAGTATTGTTGTACAGACAAAAGTGCAATTGTATGGAACTCCCTCCTCATTGCTGGAGATCAGTACTCTGTACCTGTGTAAGGGGTGGGCTAGAGTTGGTGAGAGCAGAAGAGGAGAGATAAGTTATTCCAACTTAGAGCTTTGAGAAAAGATATGCACAATACCATCCTCTCTTCAGATAGCTGAAGAAGAAGAAAAATTCTGGGGAAAAGTTGACATGAGGGGAACTAACAATCTCCATCCTGTCCCTATAACTAACTTGCTACAATAGAGACTTTGGGGAATTTCCTATTGAGTGACATATAGGAGTCTTTCTTGGATGACCTGAGGAATCTCGCTCTCAAATGGGCAATTCCTTCTTGTATTGCCAAGTCTTTTCAAAGATATGGACCAGATTTGTTCAACGCAGATTGAACTGAATTGATTTTGTTTTGGAGTCCATTATCTTGCTGACTACTGTTTCTTCCTATTCTAGACAGTTCTGGGTTTTTCTCAGTTGTCTGGATGTGGTGATGCACAGATCCAGTAAAGCGACTGGTTCTGTGCTCTATTCAGTTGTATAGCTGCATTAGGAATGGATTAGTTGGTTGTGGATCCCATTTAAGAGTGTAGTTGTGTCTTTATATGGACGGAAGGTGAGTTCTCATGTAGGGAAGGTTTCTGCAAGTCAGATCACATATTAATCTATTACATGTAATAAATGTTGGGGAGTCTTTCTGTCTGGATAGCATCTTCAATCACTCTTTTGGTGTTGAGGAGTCAAGTAGCTGGTTATGTGAATAATTAGCCCCTGGTTTGTTTGTCTTCTGGATTCATATTTTCATATACCATGTTCTTGGAGTGAGAGCCACATCTGAGAGAAGGGCCAAGCAGAAAGTGAACCCAATGTGATGGGAGAGCACTTTTTCTATGTCTGGTGGCCTGATGGACTATGTTATTCATATATACACTTGCTAGTAGTTGACCAGTGTCTAGTGATTATTTTTGAATTCTGTTGTGTTCACCTTCTTTGTGGCAATTATATTTTATATGTGCTATTTTGTGCACTTAGAATTAATGTGGATTTAGTAGCCATATGCCTCCCTTTCCAAGAGGGTTGAGGGTTGGTTGGTTTAACCGAGGGGCAGGAAATTGTATTTAGGTGGTGTCTATTTCCCTCCTCCTTCTCTTTTTCTTATGCAGATGTATAGTGGGGGAGCATGGGTGGGCCTAGTCAGTGGGTGGGTGTCTGCCTAGGAACTGTGGGTAAGGTTGCTGCAGGAAGTCCATGTCTTCCATTCCCTCCGATGGTCTGCATGGTGCCAACATGGCCTGTGGGGGATTTGGTGCAGCTGGGTTTGAGGATCAGTATGGCAGGAGGTTGCCACTTGGATTTTTTTTTTTCACCAGGCTGACCAGTTGTCTTATTTGTTCAGTTGCTGTTTGGGCATCATGTGGACATTTTTTTGAAAATGTCTGTGAGCCTTTCATTGTTAGATTTGCATCTTGTTTCCTGACCCTTCTGGTTCTGGGGAGAAGGTGGAAGGTGTTGACCTGAGGATCCTGGACTTCTTGCTGCTCCATGGCTGTGGGTCATTTTTTGATTCCTGCAAGGGCCCTATTGGGAACACCTGAAAGGAACCAACTGCAAATCCTCAACTGGCAAAGAAATTTCTGGAACTCCTTACTCTAACATTCTGTCCTGTTGAAGACTAATCATCAGAAATACCTCACTTATTTCTACAATATCTGCAAAGGTAAAAGATTCTCCAGTTGTTACACAGGTATCAACTTTTTTTTCTTCACCATCCATGGGAATATTACCATGCATAATCGGTGCCACTATTTATCATGGTACCAAATTCCCAATGCTGCAACCACAGTAAAAAATATGAATAACTGGGCAGGAAGCAAACAAGTATAGCAAGCTGGATTCCCACTGCTTGGGAGTGCTTACGGGCAAGAACAAGGGCCAGGAGAAGACATCATGATGTTACCCTGATGCTGTAAAGCAGTTAAAGAAAAAAGCTCTAGTAAAAGAGAGAATTGACACCCATACCTCACTCTAGTTCATCTAAGAATCATTAAAAGCAAAGGAAGTTTTTTTTTAAACGTTTCCAGTAATTATAGAAGTAGGCCTGCAAGTGAAAAATACAAATAAAAGGATTGAGATCTAAAAAAAATATTAATCAGGAGCTGTGGTTAGAACCTAAAACATACATCCTCCAGACTAATAATATTTAAGGCAACAGAGCGATATAATTCTAGCCTACACAAAGTGAGAAAAGCGGGGCTAAAATGAACTTTTAGGTTTAGGATGTGAGAGAGTCAGAGTGAAATTCCAGGGTGATATGGCTGCTGTGACATGCATTTAGCAATAGAAAGATCCTCACAGGCCATCAAGCCAAACTCTGACTTTGCAGATCAGGGTACAAAGGCCAGGAGAAGTTATGACTCATCCAAAATCTAGGGCCTCCAGTTTTATTTGTTCATTCAATCATTTAATTATATATATGTATATGTATGTATGTGTATATATGTGTGTGTACATATATATAACTACCTCTGTACATGTCATTTCCCTTGATGGAATTGAAATTTCTTGGGGTCAGAGAATATGCAATTTTTATCTTTATATCTCATTGCCAAGTACATTATGTATGCTCAATAAATACTAATTGGTTACATAAATAGTAAAAAGAAAAATCATTTTTCAAACTTGATTCTTAGTATTCCAACGTCAGTGAATTTCTCCCTGTACAATGGCTGATTTCCCATCCAACTGTAACATTAACAATCACTTTTAGTGTTTCTGGGTCTCTGTTAACCCTTGTTTATCAAGTTGAGGAACAATACAATGCAGTAACAGGAAAAATTATTTTGGATTTAAAAACTCCCAGCAACAGCAGCAACACCATAGTACATTTGGAAACCTCTGGATCTTGCAAGTTGCTCAGGGTATTAGAATAGTCAATAAGATTTGTTTTGTAGAAAAGTGTTTTGTAATGATTAAGTAGAATTTGAATATACTTTAGTCAGACCAGTGGTCATTCTGCATTTAACAGAATGTTACTAGTTACAATTTAACATGAAGAAGAGGCCAAAAATAATGTATACACAATATACCCAATTGATGAAATATTCAGTAACTAGATTGCTTTAAAGCCATCAGTGTTCAATGAGTGCCCTCTACTGTTGATTTGTAGATTAAACCACAGAGAAATCTGTCCTCTTGAGAACAGCTAGTTGTCTTCACAAGGGCATAAAGCTGAAAAAGCAGACTAGATTGTTTGTAACTTAAGATATCATGAAGTGATTCCCCATCAAAATCTTGTCTAGATCACATCAAAATATATATTTTTAAAGTTTTTATTACTCCTCTCACCTTCCAGTTTAATTTAGGGATAGAACTAAAAGTGGAGGAAGAAGAAGGGTCACATTTAGAAAACCCAAACCCAAATCTGTATTTCTAAACTTGATTGTGATGAAGGAAATTTGATTAGTGGAATGGAACTTCCAAGAAGGAGGTGAACTGAATCCCACAATTTCTAGCCCTTTCCTTCTTGAAAAAGAGATGGAGAAACTACCCAATGTCACAGTTGTTGGGATATGATATAACAATTTATTTGAAATCCCAGGAGTCATGTTCAAGTGACAGAGAACAAGTGGTATCACAGCTGGAGGTTCTTGGTTCTGTGTTGTCGACTAAAAGGGCAGCAAAATTATGTTTTCAGAAAAGATAAAAAGGATTAAGAAAGCTCTGCTGTTGCTTTGAGAAGGAGGGAATTGAAGGAGCTTCAGGGAGAAAAAATAAAAAATGAAGTTCTAAGGCTGCATAATCCAAATAACTTTTAAAATGCAGCAATGCTGGCTTAGATAAAATGTTGGTTCACAACTGAGAAAAGAAAAATAATTTCTTACACTTACGTACTTTTTGCAGTTCATATCCTGCCTTTGAAACTATACTAGTGACCTTAGGCAAACTTCATAGATACTCTGGGCCTCAGTTTCTTCATCTGTAAAAAGAGGAGGTTGGAGTAGATAGCTTCTAAGATTCCTTGTAGCTCTAAAGCTGGGAGCCGCTAATCTCTGATCACCTTCTTTGCAACAATCCAAAGAAAATAGATATTTCAAGAATGCTCATCTACTCTTTACAGTTGGCAAACAGGAGAGGAGACATAAATTGGCTCATTCTGGCTTAAATGAATGGTTAGAGTCTAAGACAGTTCAAATTTCCATCTTTTTTTCCTTCAAGTCTACAGCTCAACTGCCATAATTTGGGGAAAGAAGAGAGTAGAGGCAAGGGAACAAGCATTTACTAAGCACCTACTAGGTGCTAGGCACTGTATTAAGTGTTACAGCTTGTTGCTAAGGTAATAAAATTTCAAAGGAACAAAACTTTTAAGTGAAATGCTTTTAAGGATGTTATAATACACGAATGATCACATATATATTTTGGCAGCATTTCAGCATCATAGAAACTGCTTAAAAAAGTAATTATTATACTGGGAAGCTAACAAATAGTACAATTACTTTCCACCCTCTACCCCCTCCAAGCACTTTAGGACTTTTACATGACAAGTGAACTCCTCCCTGCATAGCAGTTTTCCCAGCAGTGTCCTCACAGGATCATGGGGGCACGTGTCCCCAGGATGCTGCTTTTCTTTTAGACATGGTGTCAGGTAGTTTCTTCTGCCACTGATACTCTAAATGAGTGTTTGAGGACACAACCCCATGCATCATTTTTTACTGAAGGTCCCCCAAGACAAAATTGCTAGGTGTGTCTTTGGCACAACTCTACCTACAAATGGTAAGTGACTGTTCTATTTCATCTAAAGATCAAAAGGGAAAAAGGTATTAAATCAAAGGAAGAGAAATTTATGTTAAACATTAGGAAAACTTCTTTAACATCAAGCATTGCATGGGCTGTAATAACTAAGTGGAATCTCCTTCTTTGAAGGTGTTTGAGGGAAAAAAAGAGCAATAATTTTGTAATTCAGTAGTCTATGTGTCATTCTGCTTTGAAGTGAGACTTTCAGTTATTCTTCCATCCATAGGCAGTAAGGGTTGTTTTACAAGGGATATACCACAAATCTTAAGGCACTGTGGGAACATTTGTGATTATTGCCCAGGTTCTGACAGGTACAACAATGCTGAAAATCACCACAAGTACCATCTTGGTGATGGAATGTGACTATGCTTCAAGAACCACCCCAGATATCCATGAATTGTATTATTCACAGGCTAATGGATGATGAAATCTTTGGCTGTAGCACTCAGCAGAGGCACCAGGGCATAAGGGAAGGAGAGTTAGCTTTGGAGTTGGGAAGTGTTGGGTTCAGGTCATCTCAGACACATTCTGGTAGTAAGATCCTGAGGAAGGCACAGTGATCCAGGCAACTGTCCACATTGGTAGAGGAAGTTGACCATTTTCAAGTTCCTTTCCAACTAAATCACAGAAACAGTTCAAAATATATGCCAAAAAAAGAAAATAATTGGTTACTGTACCCAGTCCTGTGTGGTCTGCTTCCACAGAGATGGTGGTGGGTTGGAAGGAGTTGAGAGAGTCAAGAATCATGTGATTTTTAAAAAATACACATTTCTAAGTGCAAATTTGACTCTTAAAGCTCTACATGTGAGATGCTAGACTATTGACAAATGGGCCAACAAACTGCTAAAATTACTGAACCTTATCAGTGGTGACAAGCAGGCTATAAATGAAACCAGTAGATAAAAAGAAAGTTTCAGCTAAATGAAAGGACAGGAGGTCATATGATGAGCATGATGGTAAAGTTATTTTCAGCATAATTCCCTCCAATTGAAAAGAGAGAGAAGAAAGGAGAGAAGTATATAGTAATTAGGTGAGCATCAAGATGAAAAGTCTGAAAAAAACACACTAGGTATGATCCTCCAGAAGTGACATCAAAGAATTGAAATACTTGGAGCTTCCACTCATTCTCCCCTCTCTGGCTCACCCTGTGTGCAGCCAACATAATGCAATAAGTGTGTGCTTATTCATAGTCATGTTGGTCCTTAACTGGTCCCTCATGGAAGAAGGCAACTATTGATCCTGGCCATTCCCATGACAGAAAGGGAAAGGGTGGGAACTGGTGGCAGGGAGCATCCTAACTTATACAGATTCTGATAGAAGGGAAGAGACTGACATGTTTAAGAAAAAAGGGGCTAGAAAACTCACTATGGTCAGTCTTTTTCTCATGTAGTTTATTCAAGAAAGAATCTCACTCAACCCTAAATCCTCTACTACCCCACCCCCATCACACACACGAGGGGATGGAACTTAGTCAATTTTAGGGGGAGGAAATAGAGTAAAAATGTGTAACAATAGTTTAAAATGGAGGGTAGGGTAAAAAGTGAAGACCAAAGCCCCAACAATTTCCTTGGAAGAAAAATTTTGAAAGGCAAAAATTCCAAGAGATAAATTGTAGGTATAAATCCAGCTCTCAAATTAGAAAATTAATGGTGAGACCCAGCAACAAAATGAAAAAAAAAAGTAAGATTTTTTTTAAAATTACACACCACAATGAGCAAGCATTGTAACTGTAAAATAATAGTGAAATAAAAACCTTTAACAGAAAAGAGAACAAGAAAATGAATACTATGGACTTAGAGGTCATGAAACAAAAGGAAAATAAACAGGATGGTTTAGAACAAAAATAACACATTTGAAAGGAAATATTAGGATGATAATTAGTACAGAAATCAGAGCTCTCAAAACAAACAAACAAAAGACAACAGGGTGAAGAACTAAGAATATGTCAAGGAGAACCCCCCCTAAATCATTAAACGCTTAAAAAAATAGAGTTCTATGTTATAAGTAGACAGAAGTGAAAGGAAATTTTGCAAAAAGAGAATCAAAAGACATTTTTGGAAAAACTCATGAATTCTTTCCAATCTAAAACCATTTCATGATGAAGAAAGTCTATGCAGTGATAATTTACACTCAAAGGTCCTAAAGAAAAATTTGACAAATGAAAAATAAAGAACAGCATATTATGAGAAATAATATAAGAAAAATTCCCCATAGGTCCAAGTACTGACAGAAAGAAAAACCCACATATTGTCAATGGAGAAAGACTGAGCTTCAAACCAGATAGCACTTAGTAGTTAAATGTCAAAATTGTAATGTCAAACATATTTTGCAATAAGCCAAGAGAAAAAGCCTTTTACCCATGCAATCCGAAGAGTACAGAATCACTACACACCTCTAACCAGAAGAAGAAAGGACAGAAACAAATGTTTAAGTGCCTACTAAGTTCCAGACACTCTGCTAAGTACTTTACAAATATTATCTCATTTGATCTTCACACAACCTTGTAGGTGCTATCATTATTATTATTATTATTATTATTACTATTATTATTATTATAGGTGCTATTATTATTTTACAGTTGAAGAAACTGAGGCAAACAGAGTTTAGGTGACTTGTCTAAGGCAAAGAGCTAGTGAGTGTTACAGCCTGGATTTAAATTCAGGTCTTCCTGACTCCAGTGCTCTATCTATTGTAACCCATAGCATTCTGAAAAGTAAAGGAGAGAAGTATGTAACTAAAAAATAATGTATGCTGCAAAGCTTAACCAAATTGTTTTTTAAAAATGAATCTTGAACAATATAGAGGCATTTGAGTTATACTTGAAAAGAAAACTGAGGTAAGACAAATGCTTGCAGACTTTAAAAATGTTAGCAGGACAATAAAAATCATGAAAAGACTCAGCAGTGAAATGACCTCTGTCATGTTTTCAGGAGAAGACAAGCTACTGCTCCAAAATTATTCTAACCAAGGGTTAAAATTAAGAACAAAGTAAGATCGACAAAAGATAAAAGGGACAAAGAGATTAAAGATTTAAAAGCAACCCATTCAGAAGACAAAGTGAATAAAGTAAACTAATACTCCATGGATTGGCTCTAGCCCCTCACCAAATACACACACATACACATACACACACATAGTCACTCACTTTATTTCACATACTTCACTACATAATCAGTAATTCTCTGTATAATATGGCAATGGATAAAACATAAAAATGGACCTAGAAGCATAACATTTTGAGGTGGGAGAGTTCCCCTCAAAGGGTATAGGGAAAGGTTTTTATAGGTTGTGGCGCCTGATTTGATCAGGAAAGAAAGCTAGCAAATCTCAGCAGTGGAGAGGACGAGCTCTAAACCTGGAGGTAGAAAGTGAAGTGAACCTGTTTGGCTGAACTGCATGATGAATATAGGAGAATAATGTGAAACGAGTCTGGAAAATTAGTCTGGAGCTGGACTGCTAAGGGAAATCTTTTCCAGAAATGTCAATCAGAAAAGACAGAGCTTAGCCAAGACCTGAAATGAAGGTCCCATATGGTTCATGAGAAAGGAGGTGACATCATCATATTTGTAGAAATGAAAAAAAAATCTATTTTATTTCTATTTGCCTGTTTATCCCCCTTTTAGATTAGAGAACTGAACATATGCCCTGATTGGATGTTAACCAGTTTATTGAACCTATATGCTTTCATATTTGGAGATTAATTAGAAGAGTCCATAGCTAAGCTCTTTGGGCCATATGAAAAAAATAATGCATTCTTTTCCTCTTTCTCCCTCTTCTTTTCTTCCTTTTCACAGAAAAGGAGAAAGAATGTCTCCCCAGAACCTAGCCAAAGTCTAAAGAAGCAGGCTCTCCTATCTCTGTGCTGTAAATAATAAATTTGCTGAGTCAATCATTGAATTAGGCAGATTTCCTTTCTTCTTTCTTTTCTTCTTTCCTTTCCTCACTTCTTTGACACTTCAAACAACTGTAACACTCAAGGACCCCCAACTTTAGATTTGAGAATAGAGGAAACAGATAACACATTGTGTGCACATCAACTAAATTGCTGGAAAGTCTAACCCTAGTTGAGAAATTTTGAAACTAATTAGACATCACCAGCACAAAAGTGAAGGGAGTCATTTTCTGTAATATGGGGAAAGCTGGGGATCATTTTGAGTTACGGTATCTAAAAAAATGATCTCTGAGTGCTGGATTTTTTTTTGTCTAAAGACAGGTGGAATGACACTTGATATATAAGACTAGATGTGAACAAAATTTCTCTTCCCATCTCAAGAAGTGCTCAGGAGAAAATACTATTTTCCTCTCAGAAAAAAAGTACATTTTCTGGAAGAAAAAAAAGAAAACATACCTTTGTTCTTAGCATGTTATTCTTCATTCAAGCCCAGGCTGGCTATAGATGTCCTTTGATAAACTTAACTAAGAGATGCATATTTTGTATAGAGTATTCCTTTTCTTTCTCTAGTGTTGACAAGCTTAGCCCATAGCCATCTGTTCAGAAAGCTTTTGCTGCTAAATACTGGGTAAAGGATGGGAGAGACTGATGACTTTTCCAACCCCTTTAAGTAAACCCTTTGAACCTAGAGTATTTGGGATTTAAAATAATAATTTTGTCAACTTTGTGGAAATTGGATTATTATTCATCTACAAATGCAGCGACATATATACATATATACACATATATGTGGATATGCATACACACATATACACATATTGCAAAGCATTTGGTAAACATTATATAATGTGACCATGACAATTGTATCAAGTAGAACTTAAAACAAAACTGTGGAAAGGGAGAGGAAGTGGTTTGCACAAAGTCATGCAGCAATTGGAGTGGAGAGATACCGGGAGATGGAAGATTTAATACATGCAATAGGAGATGGGCTGTGAAACATTGGGTATATTCCATATGAATGGAGAGTGTTTTGAACGATATCTATTGAAGAAGACTTGGTAACTGATCTGACAGTCAGAGAATGTCAGAGAGGAAAGTATTCAAGAAGGCTTAGAAAATTATTTCTCCAAATTTCAGTTTATCAGCCTGTTAGAAGTTTGGTATTGCCCAAAATAGAAATAGAGAAATTTGGAGGAGGGATAGGTTTAGAAAGGAATTAGTTTTGCTGTTGAATTTGAGAGGCAGATCATCCATCTAGTTGGAGATATCCAATAGTCTGGTACTCTGTTATTGCTAAAGGTTTGGAGTTCAGAGGAGCAACTTGGGTGAAATTCAAAGATGTGGGAACTATCTACATGGAGATGATAATTGAAATAACTTTGGTCTTATGAAATCACTGAGAACTTAGAAAGAGGGAATAGAAAGTTAAGAAAAGACCTTTATGTGACATGGATGATGATGGGGTGGAGCATGAATCCAGCAAAAGAGATTGAGAAGGAGCAACCAGATGGTTTGGAGATGAGGCCAGAACAAGCTTTGAGTTTTATTGATATAGTTGTCTTCCAGATTCTGCTTACTTATCTCTGTATAAGATTATACAAGTTACTCATGTTTGTAAGGATTCCTCATATCTCTCATTTCTTATAGCTCAGTAATTGTGCATTAACCATATGCTACAATGCATTTAGTCATTCCCAATAATGGACCCTCATGCTCCTAGTTTGTTGCTACCACTAAAAGTGCCACAGTGAATATTTGAGCATATGCAGAGTTTTTCTGTCTTGAATTTTGCACTGGATAGGGGCCTGGGCTTGAGTGCAAATCTGACCCCAGGCACTTAGTAGCTGGGTGACCCTGGGCAGTGATTTAACCTCTGTTTGCCTCAGTTTCCTCATCTCTAAAATAAGAAAAATAAAACCTATTTCACAGGGTTGTTGTTAAAATTAAATGAGATAATAGCTATAAAATGCTTAACCCAGTGACTGCCACATAGTTAACTTTTTTCCACACTGATTCCATAGTGTTTTATAGAACATATGGGCCATTCACTGTAATATCAATAATATTGACCATTCTCATCTTCCCACATCCTTTCTAGCCCTGACAATTTCTGCTTTAAAAATAAACCCATAAATTTATCTTTTTTATGTATATGAGATAAATAATTGTTTTAATTTTGCATTTCTCTTGCTATTAATGATTTCCAATATCATTGGTATGACTGTAGATTCTATTTCTTCTAAAGAATATATACATATATGTTTGTGTGTGTGTGTGTGTGTGTGTGTGTATTCTCCAACTTCTAATCTATTGTGAAATGAAATACCTCAGTATCAAATATTTGTGTAATTCCCAGAGTTTTCTAATTTTTTTTAAAGATCTACTTGATTAAAAAATATTTTCACACATAATTTTTCTGCACTGTTTTTGTTCATGCAAAATTGAAATTGTGTAATCAAAATTATTTGTTTTCTCTCTTATGCAAACCTATAACTTCTGGTTACTAATTTCTTCCCAGCTATAATTGGGGAAATTATCCCCCTTCTTCTTGGGCTTATGTAATACTAGGCAACTTTTTTCTGTGAAATTTAGTTTTTAGTTTTTTTTTTCTCTCCATATATAGCTAGATCAAGTGATTTACATTTCTAATTTTAACCTGATGAAAATATTATTTTATTGTTATTGCTTTATATTTCATGATCAGATATTGCTCTTCCCTTCTCCACAGTCATTATAAAAATTATTTTGATGTAAAAATCTAAACCTTTTATTTTCTTGAATGTAATTATTATAATTTTGTGTAGCTCCCTGAGTTAATCTATTGAAAGTTTAAAAACCACAGAACTAAATCTATGAATCAATTTAGCTATTATTTTTAATATATTGTCAAAATCCACTCCTAAAATTATTTTATTAGCTGATTTCTTTGTAAATGGTAGTTTAAAATTGTATTTTTATAAAAATTCAAATGTCTTGATAGGTTAAAATCTTTAATGAATTTTCATTGATTTTGATCAAGATTTGTCTATGATTCAATACTTGTTCCTATTATTTAGATATTTAGATGTTGATAATTTTATGAAATCACTTTATAGCCTCCCACTTTGCTGAAGATATTTATTACAGTAGATACTTTATTTGTTCTTTCCCTGGGGTATTCAAAGTAAATGATCATGTAAAAGTAAACCACCATATCTGTAAAGAAGGATTTTTTTCCCTCCACTTTGCTTATGCCATTAATTTCCCTTTTTATCGATATTTCTAGCATTTGTAGAAAGAGATAAAGTAATATTGGGGAGAGGTGGCATCTTTGTTTACTCCTATACTTACTGAAAAATCTTCTAGCAACTGAAAATGATTCTGTTTCCTAGTTGACAATGTCAGTACAGTGTAGAGGAAAGAGCCCTCTAGTTTTAAATCCAATCTTTGGCATTTACTGTCAGTGGGAACTTGGGAAAATTGTTTAAATCCTGTTGAGCTTTGGTTACTTCAGTTAAAAGAATGGAGGAGGTTGGATGAAATATAATCTGAGGTCCTTTAGATTTCAATGTTAACACATGTTTAGACATATATAAACACATACACATATATAGACACATACACATATATGTTTATGTCTTCAATGCCTATATTTTTAAGGTTATTAGCATTAAAAGAGAAAATAGAATCGTTCATTGTAGAAGTACAACCACAAGACTTTATAAATGATTTCCCATGTTTCTTAAGGAAAAACCAGTGAAAATGTTTACTACCTAATTACTACTAGTAGTAGTTACTACCAAGTGACTTTGATGAAGTTACTTAACATTTTGGGGCTTCATTTGCCTCGTCTGATTAAAAAGAAAAGATGGAACCTGATGAACTCTGTGGTCCCTTACATTTTTTTTAATCAAAGTTCTCATGAATATGTTATCTGAATTTTAACATTTAAATAGGAATTTATGGCACGATGACCAAGAGTGGGGGGTTATTTAATATTTCATTCTTCCCAATTCTGTTAACTTACACTGAATACTTTATCCAGTAAAAAATGTCTAAATTAACCAAATTCACATGTCCTGTTATAAGTGAGTCTTATATTTCATTTGTTACATAATGTGTTTTCCTATTTAGACATACAAGTACATTTAATTTTGCAAATATGTGACTGGAATGGACTTTTGAATATTTTTTAAGAGAGAAATCACATATACTCTAATACAAATTCAGGGAATTCAAATGTCCTTACTGAAAGCAATTTTTCTTCCCATTTCCTTAAGAAAATTCTATAATTAATGCGTGAAAGAAAAACACAAATTCCCAAATAATTATATCTCTAAAATTATGGTGAGACAAGATGCAACTTTTAATAATTCTATGCCTTTCCTATCTGAGAAGACTGTGGAAAATAAGAAATTGAAGTGTGAGAATGGTAGCCAGATTGTAACTTAACGGCCATTACTATTAGCAGGGCCCCAGGTCTACCCACTGATGTTAAAAATGTATTTCTAAGAATGGCAGCATATTTTGTTTTTCTTCAGGCCTACTGTTACTCTAAGTAGCAACCTGACCAGCATTTTCTCAAGTCTGCAGTCAATTTCACTGATCCTGAAATGTTTCCCGTAGATGTGTGTGTGTGTGTGTGTGTGTGTGTGTGTGTGTTTGTGTGTTTATGGGAGATATTTCCCATAGATGTATATATGTAAATGTATATATCTTTGGGAAAAGAAGTATCATTTAAACTCAGCATTAGTGCTTAGCTACAAATACAGGAGAAAAAACAACTTAACACCCTTATGTGCACATAGAGAAAGACTTTTTAAAATATTCACATTTCTTTAATTATAAAAAGACAGGGAAAATATTAATATCCTAGGCATATGAAGGAATTTCAATTATCTTTTGCAATATGTTGTGATTTTTCATGTTACAAAACATGGTTATTTTTTACCAATGAGATCGTGATCGTATTTAAAAAAAAATCTTTTTGAGTAATTTCTTCAGTGATTAATCAAAAATTTGCTTTTATTGTTATCTCTTATTACATGCAGAATGGGAGCATCCCACAGTGGACTGAGGGCTAGAATCTCTGTATTCAAATTCTGGCTTCCTCAGCATCCTTTAAATACCAAATAAATCCATTTTCTTTAGGAACTTTCTCCAGCCTTTCCTAATGCTAGTGCCTTCCCTCTTTTAATTATACCCTGTTTATCCATTTTATAGTTTGCTCGCATCTATTTGTTTGCTTGTTGCCTTCCTAATCAGATTGTGATGTTTTTGAGGGAAGGGACCGGTTTTTTCCCTTTGTTGTATTCCCAGTGCTCTGCATCATGCCCGGCACATAGTAGGTACTTAATAAAAGTTTGTGTGGTGTGGCTTGTCCTTTATTCTTGAAAAGGACTATAGCATCAGAGAGATGATGATGTGATTTGCGATTGACTGATTTGAGTGAAGAAGGGCTGTGTAAAGTCACCATCATCACTATCTCTTCTAAAGCCATTGACTGACTGACTGATGCTTATTAACTATAAGTTATAGCAGGCAAGTTTACTTACATTCCTAGAGTCTTAGACAAATCCCTTAGGCTACCTACTGAGTTATAAAAGGGATGTAATTTACATTGCTGGAGGGGGATGACAGACACATGCAATCATAGCTCACTGATGGATTGATAAAAATTAAATATAGCTGTGCACATACACATAAACACACATGTACACTGCAATCCAATGTTACCCTCATCTTGACAAGAAAATGATGGACTCAATACACAGAATTAAACATGCATTTTTAGACATGACTAATATGGAAATTTGTTTTACTTACCTAAGCATATCTGTTAGGTGTTTATTGGGGAGAGGGGAAAGAAATGGGAGGGAAAAGGGGGAGAAAATAAATATTGATTAATTTTTTAAAATAATTTTAAAAATACTTTGTTGACATGGGGTTAATAAAGTATAGTAGACTGAAGCAACTAGACATTGCAGTGGAAGGAATGCTGTGCCTGGATCCATGAGATCGCATCTTTGTGAGTTCAAATCAGTTACAATAAATGTAGTAGAATTATATACATACATATATATATATATATATATTTCAATAGATAGATAGACAGACAGATGATGAATAGATAGATAGATAGCAATAACCAAATATATACAAGCTCATTCGGTAAAGAAGAGAAAGCATTGAAGGAACAGGGGATGAGAGGAGTGCAATTCACAGCAGTATTTCTGTAGGAAGTGATACAAAAGCAAACCTGCTTATATTTGCTTGTCAATTACTCCCCCGTATTTGCTCCTATTTTTCTTTGCTTTTAGGAAGAATTTTTTTTCTATTTAATACAGTTGTAAGAATCCTTGTGAATCCAAAGGGAGAGGTAAAAGAATTTATATGTTGTCCGTTATATAAAATTGTACAATTTCTGATCAAGTCCTCTTGTGTTAGGAACAAGTTGGGTACACATCATTAGAATTACTCTAACAGGAATAAAATTAGGGCTAGATCTCCACGGTCAAATTAAAACAGAAACTTGGGACAATCATACCATAAATCAGTGAGTTTCCAGATAATTGTCATAGTTCACCACTACTGAGATGGTCTGTCATACAGGTGAATGAACGATGCCTGCTGCTTTTAAATGTAAATTAGGATGAATCAAGATGGGACTAAAATCCTAGATAAAGTTTATGCTATCAGAGAAAATCTGCTATGATAGCACAATATGACAATGTTTTCTACAAATCCCTACTTCTTCCATGTAAGACCTATTTCAATGCCTAGAGAGTGACACAACTAAGTGAAAAAATAAATAATTAGGAAAATTGACTGAATACTTAACAATGATTTTGATTATAGTCTTCCTAAATTGATCAGATTACATAGTTCACTTGTCTATTCCAATTCAATAGCAATAGTTAGTAGGTTGAAAAGTAGAAAAAGTCTTTAATTTGTCTATTTATTTGACCTAATTCTATTCAATTCAAATATGATTGATTGACATCCTGATGTGTTTAAGACATTGTGTTAGTAACTAAAAAGATTCTATCCTGAAGGAACTTTCATTCTCTGGGGGTGGATGATGTTACTGCAGATTCACAGGCAACTAATTGATTGTAAATATGGATTAAGGAATGGAGGAGTTGGAGTACCAACAGCTGCAAAACTGATTTTAAAGCTCAAGTAATAGTGGACTAGTACTTTGAAGGAAATGGTAAAACATGAGCTTCGTAAGTGATGATGAAATAAATTCCAGGCTACGGTTAAGGATCTGATATAGCCTGTACAAAAGCACAGGAGTAAGAATGATGTTTAGAGGAAACATCAGTTTAGTTGGATTGTAGAGTTTCTGAGGTCAAGTAATTTGCTATTAGTCTAGAACAATAGATTGAAGCAAGATTATGAAAGGCTTTATAAGAAAGAAAGAAGAGCATGATTTTTCCCCCTAAAATGAATAGGAAACCAATGGTATTTCTTGAGTAGGGGAGTGGCATGGTCAGATTTGTCAGGTGCAATGAGATAAATGGTATAGAAGAGAAATCAAAGGTAAAGAGATCAATTTGGAAGCTGCTGTAATATACTAGGCCTGAAGTGACAAGGATCTGAACTAAGACTAGAGCTAGGTGAGTTCACAGAAGGGGTTAAGTCAGTAGGATTTGGCAATTGATTAAATAATATGTCAAGGAAGAGTAGAGAGAATCTGTGTGAGAGGAAGGATGATGGTGCCCTCAACAGTTACAGAGAACTTAGAAGGAAGGGTGCCTTTAGGGGAAACAAAAGCAAGTTTCCCTGAGGGAATATTGAGTGTGTTATGCCCATGAGTTATCAGAACAAAAAAGATTGCTTAGCCAACTTCAACTTTTTTTCTAGAAATACAGAATTCAGTGCAATAGTCTAAATACACCATATATTTCATAGGTATTCCAATATCTATTATTTCAGTTTAAATTTTGCATTGTTTATTGTTCTAACATGTCATCCAAATGTAAAACCAGTCACCAGATGTCCATTTCTTTAATGTTCTACAACTCAGTACATTGCATAAACACAATGTCTGCTGATTTGAAATATGTTAGACTGCAAAAGAAAGAATGACCTCCCTTTACAACAGTCTTCCATTATACAATTGTCATGTTCTCTCATGTACACCATAGACCAGGTCTGCACAACCTGTGCTTGTGGGTTGCTTACAGCCCACAGGCCACTTGCAGAAAACCAAAGGATTTGGGGCAGCCTGTGAAAATCATGCATGCCTGCCATAGACTGAACAAAAATCCAAGCATAGTTCAAAAAAGTGTTGATTTTAAGAGATGGAACCTGGAAAATTCAGAACGATGCACAGTTTTCAGTAAGAACATGTCAACTCAAGCACAAAATTAAAGCAATTACCCAAATGGTCCGATTGCTGTAGACAGCCAATAGACCCTGTTCAGGGCAATCAGTCTCTTGGCTTCCACAGTAAGGCTGTTTTGCTTTGTTTTTTTTTTTTTGTCCCAATTATTATTTGGGTGATTATTTGTAATTGCCTTCAACTTTATATCACACTTTTTCTATGAAAATATTGTTTAAGAGGAAAGAGGAGAAATTTTGATGAGTTAAACCATGTGCAATGATTCAATTATGCGTATATATTCACCTTTGAATGTATTATCACATATCAATTCATCTAATTATCCAATCCATTTGCTAACATTACAAATAAGAAGGCAATCTATCGACATTTTCAACATAGCAAAGAGTCAAAAAAAGTGTGTTGAGTGGTGAAGGATTGGGAAAATATATATATATATATATATATATATATGTGTGTGTGTGTGTGTGTGTGTGTGTGTGTGTGTGTGTGTTTGTGTGTGTGATTAAATTGACTAGTTAGTAAATATTCACAGGCATTATGATAAGCATTAGAGATACAAAGTAAGATAAAAGATAAGCCTTGCTCTCAGGGATCTCCCTGGCTAATGGAAGTGACAATAAGCAAATGAAAATGTACAAATAGTATACAAATAGTGGTATATAGGATAAATTAGAAATAATCAGTAGAATGAAGACACTACCATTAAGAAGATTCAGGAAAGGCTTCTTGGAGAAGGTAACTTTTGGCTGGGACTTGAAAGAAGGTGGTTTTGAAGCTTTTTTGAAAGTCAGTCAACAAGCAGTTATTAAGCACATACTATATGCCAGGAACTTCTTTAAGTGTGTGTGGGGGGGGAAGTGCCAACACAGCACATCAATCAATACATGAATACTTATATAACAATAATTATGTGCAAGGCACTATGGAGGCAGAAAAAAAGGGAAATTGTCATGTCTTCAAGGAGCATACATTCTATCAGGAGAGAATTCATGTGCAAAAGAGTATATATAAAATATATACAGGGTAAATTTTAATTTGTGATGCATTAACAGCTGGAGGTGGGGATGGGGATCAGGACAAGAAGTAGAATGTAGCACTTAAAGAGCATTTGGAAAGAAACAAGGTTCCTAAGATATGAAGGTGAAACAAAAAGGTCTTCAGACATGGTGGATAAACAGGTACAAGACTGTGGAGATGGTGGACAGAGTGTAAGGAATAATGAGAAGGCCAATTTCTTTGGATTGAAGCATGAGGGATGAAGAGCAATGTAAAAAAAGATCAGAAAGGAAGGAAAGAAAGGAATGAGGGAGAGAGGAAGGAAGGAAGGAAGAAAGAAAGAAAGAAAGAAAGAAAGAAAGAAAGAAAGAAAGAAAGAAAGAATGGAAGGAAGGAAGGAAGGAAGAAAGGAAGGAAAGAACGAAGGGAGGAAGAAAGGAAGGAAGGAAAAAAGAAAGAGAAAAAGGAAAGAAAGGAAGGAAGGAAAGAAAGAAAGGAAGGAAGGAAGGAAAGTAAGAAAGAAAAGAAAGAAAGGAAAGAAAGGAAGAAAGGGAAGGAAGGAGGGAGGAAGGGAGGAAGGAAGAAAAAAAGAAAGAAAGAAAGAAAGAAAGAAAGAAAGAAAGAAAGAAAGAAAGAAAGAAAAAGAAAGAAAGGAAGAAAGGAAGGAAGGAAGAAAGAAGGAAAGAAAGGAAGGAAGGAAAGAAGGAAGGAAGGAAGGAAAGACTGAAGTGGAATAAGAGAAGGGAATAAGCATTCCAAAAAGCACCTACTATATTCCAGGAATATGTTAAGCAGTTTTTTTCTTGTTTTTTTTTTATTTGTTTGTTTTTACAGATTTCTATAACCCTCACAACAACCTTGCTAGTTAAATGCTATTATTTTCTGGATTTTACAATTATAGAAACTGAAGCAAACAGAGGTTAATTATTTGTCCAGAATCACAGAGCTAGTAAGCGTGAGGTCAGATTTAAACTGGACATATCCTCCACTTACTCCAGGCTCAATATTTTATTCACTGTTTGATCAGAAGAAAGGAAGGAAAGAGAGAAAAAATAAAACAAACAAACCACCTTTATTAAGCACTTACTTTATGGGGGCACAATGCTAAATACTTACAAATGGGATCTCTATTGATCCTCACAATAACTCTGGAAGGTAGGTGCTATCATTATGCCCATATTAAAGATTAGATAACTGAGGCAGACAAAAGGTAGGTTGGAGACAGATTGTTAAGGGCTTTAGAAGTCAAATAGAGGAGTTTATTTGTGACCCTCCAGAGACAAGTAAGCCATAAGAATTTATGACTTAGTGAGTGACTTTGTCAGTTCTACACTTTAAGAAAAAAATTATCTTCACAACAGCATAGAGGAGAAATTGGGGAGGGGAGAGATTAGAAACATGATTTATTTATTAGGCTACAATTTATTAGGTTACAATAGACTAGGCTAAGGGCAATGAGGGCTTTAACTATGGTGATGGCTACATGAATATAGAGGATAGAAATGTTTGAGAAATTTTTAAGGAAGAAACAAGATTTGCAAGGCCATATGTGACCCAGAGTCAACACACAGACATGATTTATCTCTGTGATTCCCTAATTGTGTGACCTCAGGTAAATAGCTTATTCTGTGCCCCACTTTCCTCATTTACAAAGAGGATAATATTTCACTGTTTTAAGGTTTTTGTGAAGGAAATACTCTGCAATCTTTAAAGTAATATATTAATTATAATTATTTTATACAAAACAATGTATATTTAAAAGTTATAGTTTCTCTGAAAGTCTCCCCTACAAATTGAATCTCAATTCTCCTCTTTTATAAGTGAGAATGGCCATGAATGTAGAAGTAAATAACATCTTCAAAATGAGATTAGTTTTTCATATGAATCATTAATACTGCTTTTGGTCTCTGGGTACCAGGTGGGCCTTCAGTCAAACTAATAACATAACTTCTTTCTTTTCTTTCCAGTTGATATATTTAATTCAGTTGGAGAAAGTTGGAGGCCTTTATTTTTAATATAACTTTCAAAGCAACACGAATTCGTGTAGAGTTCTAGGAAAAGTCTAGAATCAGATGAGGCATTAGACTGGTACCAGCCCATTTCCAGTTATGTTCAGCTAAAGCTATAATAAAATCAAATAGTAAGGCAAGAAAAAATATCAAGCTCTTTGGGGCCAGAGTTTTCTTCCTTATTAGTTTAAATACAGAAGCATGAGCACAGAAGAGATTCTAACCAGGTGAAATTCTTTAAGAACCCTGTCAGATTTTATTTTGAGGAAAAAGGTACCCCTACTACAGAGGCCATATGTAAATTAGAAGGCTGTTTACCAAAGATATGGGAATCCTGCCAAGGAAGTCAAAATCCATAATATTCCCTATTATAGAAATCTCCAGGATAGAACCGCTTAAGGAAATACTCAGCACAAAATCATGAACCATTTCTCCATCTGACAGAAAATGGATTGACATGTACATTCCAAAAAAAAAAAGCCACATTACTTAAGCACAATCTCATACCACAAATAGGAGCACAGACAACTATACACAAATTTGTTGAGAGATGGTAATCAGCACATTTGTCCCTTACCCTCCCCCCCAAAAAAAAAACAAACAAAAACAGCATGCCTAGGACAAAATAAATAAACAGCTAAACAAAACTTTTTTCCCCCTCTACTAGAAAAAGATTAAGATTTATAGATTAAGTGGGAAGTGAGAATCTCAAAAATTAGCCAAAGGGGAAAAGAAAAAAATACAATGATAGATGTAACTTTCTTTAATTTACCTATGTTTACAACTTGCCTTCATGTTTCAAAAATGGATACCACTATGAAACAATTCCCCACACTTCTATATAAGTATTTCCCAAAGGTAAATGGGTGGAGGATAGATAAATAGTATTGGCCATTAGAAAAGGCTGCTTGAGTGTGGTTCCCCCCACCATGGAAATAGTTAAAGGAAATTATACAGTTAAAGGAATTAAATAGTTAAAGGAAATTATATGTATAATTCATATTAAATATATGGCCAACAGCTATATATTTAAAAAAGTAACATGCTTTGTGTAGTGGTGAAGAACTAAGGGCCTGTTGATCAATTGAGTCATTGCTTAACAAATTATAATACACCAAAATGAGAGAATAGTATGGTGCCTGAAAGTGATGGGAGGTATTCAGAGAAGCCTGGGAAGATTTATATGAATTGATGCTTTGTGAAGTGAGCAGAAGCAGAAGAATAATTTATGAAATAACAACAACTCTGTAAAGACAAACTAATCACATCAAATCAATGAGCATTTATTAAGTGTTTACTATATATCCAGTTCTGTGCTAAATACTCTGAATAAAAATACAAACAGAAAGTTTCCAAGCTCAAGTTGCTTTCTGTTGAGGGACAGCAACATACACAAGGAAGGGAAGTGAGGTCTGGGGGAGTGAGAAGGTACCTGAATGGCCACATAGTACAGAAAGTCTTGAGAATCTGAAGTGGAGACGAGAGAAAAATGAAGATATGACTGGCCTGGGCTCTTTCCTTATAATGCAGATTTGGAGAAGAACTGACCAATCAGGGAAAGGGCTTTGAAAAGATATAATGTATTTATAATGTGAGAAGATGGGGGGCAGAGTGAACTTCTATAAGGAGGGTTCTGTAGTGGAGACAGATTAGAAAGTAAAAAGGGTAACCTGAAGAAGATTAACTTAAAAAATCCTAAGCATTCTAATGAACAAAATGATCCATCATGATTACAAAGGATCAATGATAAAATATGCTGCTACTTACTAACAGAAAGTTTATTGAGAGAATCAAGTCAAAGAATGAGACACACATTTTTAAAAGAGGAGAATATGAGATCTAGGTCTATTTGATTCGAGGGTTTACTTTTCTTTCTTATTCCAATGTTTGGGGGCAAGGGGACATAGAAAGCAGAAATAATAAATGTTTATTATTTTTTTAAAAAAAGGTAAAAAATGAAATTCACATGAAATAATAATAACCTAGGCTAGAACATTTTAATTTAAGGGAACACGGACCTTTGAGAGACTAGAATTATTTATTTACCTATGGTACCTGGATTATCCATAACATTTCCCAAGTTTTCAATTCAATGCTTTTTTCCTTACCATTTTTCATTCTTTCTCAAGGTCAGTACAAATCACACAACATTTAGTTTCATATGTGAAAAAGGCCTGTCCTCATGAAAGGGACATCAAAAAAGGAATTACCTTCATCTCCCCTTTCTCAGGCCTATCTATATGAATGGTATCTCTATTAATTTTCCAAGTAACATTGAATGATGTAACATTCCCCCAGTGAAGACATAGGAACTTGCATTATTCTCAGAATAAACACTTCTTTGGACAATTTAGCAAAGGTAAGGAATGATAAGTTTGATGTTTCCACGTTGGATTCCTTTTGAGAATAGGGGAAATGTAAATATCAAGTAGAAGGTTTAAATAAATTCTATTTCAAATGGAAAAAATGAAGACATTGCAAGCAAAAATGTTTTAATAAAGAGAAATTTATAGAGAAACTACTTCCAAAAGATTCTTAAATTGATGAGCAGGGATATGACCATGTGACTGCCTGCTACAATTTTCCTCCTTCTCCCTATCTATGAGGTAGGTTTTATCATCCTCATTTTATAATTTAAAGCATGAGACTCAGAGATTCAGTGACCTACCAATGGACAAATAGCATATGTTAGAGGTGGGATGTGAACTCAGGTCTCTCCTGATTTCATATCCAATGATCATTCCCCTACAAATTAATGATGGTTTTATTTAGCTTTCCAAACATTAACTACATAGACCCCACCTTTTTGTTTAAAAACTTTCATCTACTCATATCACCCCAATATTGTAATCGCATCAACTCTATTTTTGCCCAAATATAAAACTTTGCATCTATCCCTCTTCAATTTCCTCTAAATATATTTGTGTTTATCAAATGAAAAATGAAAGTATTAAAACAGAAACACACTATCATAATTATAGACAAAAAGTTAATGCTATCTTAGATAATATTATTAGGAATGTAATGTCCCAGTGAGGGAGGTTATGGTACTGCCAAATCCTGCAAGAATCAGTCTGCATCTAGAATATTACATTTAGTCCTGGGTGCCACTTTTTAGGAAGTATATGGACAAATTGTAATATATCCAGAGAAACGCAATGAGAATAATGAAGAAATTCCAAATTATTCTGTAAAAGAACAGATTATGAAACTGGGGATTTTTATCATGAAGAGAATATTTCAAGAACATTTGGAACCTATGTTTGAATACTTGAAGGAGTATCATGTGAAAGAGTGGCTAAATTTATTTTGCTTGGCACTAGAGGACAGGACTAGAACCAAAGAGTGGAATTATATATCAAAAGGCAGGATCGTGGCATTTAAAGTGAAAAGTGCAATTAAATATCACCTATTCTAATCAAATTTTGCAAATAAAGAGACTGGACTTTAGAGACATGATATGACTTACACTAAATCACACAAGTAGAAAAGGGTGTATCTCAAAAACAGATCAGCATCTTCTCTCTCTCTAAAGCCACTGTGCCTTCCCAAGGTGCCACGTGGAGTCATCCATCTCTGATTGTCTTTAATCAGAATCTCATTGCTGACTTGTTGGGGATATTACAGAAGAGATGTCTGTTTCAAGTATAAGTTAGAACAGATACTGTCATTCCATATAACTTTATGATTCTATGATTCAATCCCTGCCATGTTTTATTCCCCAAGTATCATTCTTGACTGGCAAAATACTATAGTTAGCCTTAGAGTTAAATAGACCTGATTTACAATTCTGCTTCAGATGTTTGCTAGTTGTAGGATCCTGTGGAGGTAACTTAACTACTCTGGTCCTTAGTTTCCTCATGTGTAATATGAAAGGGTTGGCTAGATGGCTTCTAAGTCCATTCTAGCTCTAGATATATGATCTAATGATACAATGATCTCACTCTGTGATTTTATGATTTACTGCTTGCCAACTTTTAAGAAAAATAGTGTCATTCTTCATGGGAAGCATAGTGTAGCAGGACTTAAAATCAAGATTATGGGTTCAAATCTTGCCTCTGATACTGTATGACCCTAAAATGGTAAATTAACCTCTCTGAGCCTTGGTTTCCTTATCCACGAAATTAGAGGTTTTGACTCAATAACCTCTAAGGCCTTTTCCAGTTGTAAAACTAAGATCCTCTTTGATGATGAACCTATTCATCCAACCACATATTCATTACAAATTACTCAGAGGTAGCTGAGTGGTACAATGGATAGAACACTGAGCCTGGATTCAAGACCTGAATTAAAATCTGGCCTCAGACATGGATTAGCAGTGTGACTCTGTGCAAGTCACTTCACCTCTCTTTGCCTTAGTTTCCTCATCTCTAAAATGGGGATCATAACAGTACCTATCTTACAGAAGGCAAAAGAGCTTAGACTATAAGCAAGAATCACTTACCCCAGAACAAACCCCCCAAATTGACCTCCAATATCAAGATCGAAGAGAAGCATAAACAGATAAAAATGGGGGAGAAAACAAAAGGGATTCAGTGGAGCTGAACTGTTTACATCCCCACACAGGAGGATGATATTTGTAACTCTTAAAAATTGTATCACTAACAGTACACACAGAAGGAATATACATAGACATAGGGCAAGGGTATAAGATGAATTTGAGGGAATGACATGAAAAAATAAGGGATGAGAAAGAGGTGTACAATGGGTGAAGAAGGAAGGGAGGGGTAGAATGGGGTAAATTATCTCACATGAAGAGGTATGAAAGACCTATTACAGTGGAGAGGAAGATGGGAAGGTGGATAATAGGCATAGCTTAAACCTTACTCCCATAAGTATTGGCTCAAAGAAGGAATAATATGCACAATTACCTGAATATATAAATCTATCTTACCTGACAAAGAAGCAGGAAGGGAGATGATTAGGTAAAAGGGGGTGGGGGTGAGTACTGATAGAAGGAGGGTAGATCAGGGGATGTGATAGAAGCAAGCCACTAGTGATGTGGGAAATGGTGAAAGGAGAGAGAGGACAAGCAAGAGGAAGAATAAGATGGAGGGAGTTAATAATCATAACTGTCATGTGAATGGGATGAATTCTCCCATTAAAGAGAAGTGGATAACAGAGTGGATCAAAAAATAGAACTCTCCAATATGTTGCTTAAAAGAAACACACTTGAAGCAAAGAGACACATAAAGTTAAGGCGCTGGAGCAGAATCTATTATGCTTTAGCTGAAGTTAAAAAAGCAGGGATAGCAATCCTGATCTTAGACAAAGTAAAAGCAAAAATAGACCTAATTAAAAGAGACAAGGAAGGAAACAATATAATGGTAAAAGGTACCATAGACAATGAAGAAATCAACTTAAAAAAAGCAAGGAATAATCTACCTGTTCGATCTATGGAGAGAAGAACTCATGGCCAATCAAAAGATAGAGAGCATTGCAAAATGTAGAATAGATAATTTTGATCATATTAAATTGAAAAGTTTTTATATGAACAAAACCTTTGCAACCAAAATTAGCAGGAAAGCAGACAGCTTGGAAACAATCTTTACAGAAATTCCATTCCCCAATTGATAAATGGTCAAAGAGTAGGAGCAGGCACTTTAGATGAAGAAATCAAAGATATCTATATGCACATAGAGAAGTGTTCTAAATCACTTTTGATTAGAGGAATAAAATTTAAACAACTCTACAATGCCATCCCATGCCAATCTGATTGGTTAATATGACAAAAAATAAAATTATAAATGTTAGAGAAGATATGGATAAATTGGGACACTTCATGCATTGTTGATGGAATTGTGAACTGATCCAACCATTCTGGAAAGAAATTTGGAACTATGCCCAATGGGCAACCAAACTGTTCATACCCTTTGATCCAGCAATACCATTACTAGGTCGGTATTCTAAAGATAACACTAAAAAGAGAAAACTACCTACATGTACAAAAATGTTTATAGCAACCCTATTCATGAAGATAAAATATTGAAATTGAGGGGATGCCCATGAATTGGGGAATTGCTGGATAAGCTTTGGCATATGAATGTAATAGAATACTATTGTGCAATAAGAAATGATGAACAGGAAGATTTCAGAAAAACCAGGAAGGAGCTGTACGAATTGAGACAGATTAAAATGAGCAGAACAAGGAAAGCATTGTATATACTATCAGCAACACTGTGTAATGATCAATTATGAATGACTCAGATCTTCTCTGCAACACAATGAGCCAAGAAAAATACAAAGGTCATGCAAAGAAAAATGGTAACCATATCCAGATAAAGAACTGATGGATTATGAATGCAGATCGAAACACATGTTTTTTTCACTCGCTTTATTCTTTCTCATGTTTTGTGTTTTTTTTTTCACCTTTTCATCTGTTTCTTCTTTCACAACTATGACTAATATGGACATATTTTTACATGATAGCACATGTATAAACTGTATTAAAATGCCCACAATTTTCAGAAGAGGGGAGGGGAGTGAGTGAGGCAGAAAAATTTGAAACTCAAAATCTGAAAAAAAAAAAGAATGCTAAAAGTATTCTTGGTGTGTAACTGGGGGAGGGGGCTGATAAAATACTATTTAAAAAATTAAAAAAAAACTTTTTCAGAAACAAAATAAATGCAGCCATAATTATAGAGAAAATGGTAAAGTGGGGAATTTTTTTTCAGCAAGATTATTTGATAAAGGCCTCATTTCTCAAAAATGCAGGGAACTGAGTCAAACTTATAAAAAGAAGAAACGTTCACCAGTTGATAAATGATCAAAGAGTATCAAAAGGGAGTTTTCAGAGGAAGAAATCAGAGCTATCAACAATCAAATAAAAATGCTCTCAATAAGTAAGACTAGAGAAATACAAATTAAAACAACTCTGAGATATCACCTAATATTTGTCAGATTGGCTAACATGACAGAAAAGGAACATGACAAATGTTGGAGAGGATGTAAAAAATTGGGACACTAATGCGGTATTAGTGGTGTTGTGAACTAGTACAACCATTCTTGAGAAGAATTTGGAACTATGCCAAAAGGTCTGTAAAAGTGTGCATACACTTTGACCCAGACATACCACTACTAGGTCTATATCTCAAAGGGATTAAAGAAAAGGAAAATGATATATTTATTCAAAAACGTTTATAGGACCTCTTTTTGTTGTGGCAAAGTATTGGAAAGCAAGGGGAATGCCTATCAGTGGGGGAATGTCTGAACAAGTTGTGGTGTATGATTGTCATAGAATACTCTTGCACTATAAGAAATGACAAATAGGATGGTTTCAGAAGAAACTTGGAAAGACTAATATGAATTGATGCAAAGTGATGGTATCAGAACCAGAAGAACATTGTACAAAATAATAGCCATAGTGTAAGGATGATCAACTGTGAAATACTTAGCTACTCTGAATAAGACAATGATTCAAGATAATTCCAAATGACTTATGATGAAAAATGCTATTTACTTCCAAAGAGAGAACTTATGAACTTTGACCGCATATTGAAGCATATTTTCTTTTTACTTTATTTTTTTCTTAGGTCTTTTAGCTGTGTTTTCTTTTGTAACCTGACTAATATGGAAATATCTTTCCATAAGTTCACATATGTCATTGATATCAATTTCTTTGCCTTCTCAAGGAGTGGAAAGAAACTGGAAACAGGAAGACAATTTTTACCTCAAACTTAAAAAAAAAAGAATACTAATTTTTAAACATGCAATTGTGAGATATTTAATGAAATAAATGTATTAAAATGTATTTAAAAAAACAACTCCAGAATGTTATGTGAATGTCTATTATTGTTAATATTATTATTGTACTAGGAAACGTGAAATAAAACGCAAGTTAAATCATATTAAAACTTTTTTTAATTAATTTTATTCATTTTTGTTTTAATATCACCTACATTTCTTTTTCCATCTCCCTCCTCACAGGGAGCCATTCCATATCAGAAAAAAAGAAAGGTTTGGAAAAAAATAACTGAATAAAACCAATGAATACATTTTTAAACAGTGACAATGTATATAACGTTTGTGGATTTCCCTATACTTTATGCCATAGCAAATATGTATGTGGAATGGGACAGGGAGGTGTATTCTCATGTCCTTTCTTTGGTGCCAAGTTTGTTCTTTGAAACTTTGCAAAATTCGGTTTTGATTGGTTTATGATTGTTATTGTGTTATTCATTTTGACTTTAGTCATCGTGTACACTATTTCTTCAGCTCTACTTATTCCTCTTTTTATCTGTTCATGTAAGTCTTTCTGTGCCTCACTGTATTCCTCATATTTCTAATTTCTTGTAGTACAGATTTTTTTTTGACTGAATTTTGGGGGTTCCTTGAGAGTTGGTACAGTTTTTCATTTATCTATCTATCTTTCTATCCATCCATCCATTCATTCATTCATTTACTTATCTATTTGTTTATTTATCTATTCATTCATTCATTTGTTTGTTTTTTTATTTATTTGTTTATATATTTATTGCATAAGGACAGATACTGGAAGACTGGAGAATGAGGAGGAAGAAGATGGCACTATTGAGGAGAAAGAACACATAAGTGGAAGGATGAGAATCAAAAGTTCAAGATTTTAAAACTTTGCCAAGAGCACAACCTGATAGTATGACAATGGTGACTAGCAAAAGTGTAATCATGTTATACGAATACGGCAATTAAAGAGGTTTGAGTTTCTGGGTAATTTAATCATTTTTATTAATAAGGCTAACACATCATTAATGAAAGCATGGTCATTTGACCAAAGACCCCTAACAGCAGTGGGCTCACAGTACATTTATCCTTTGAAGAATAGGTGTTCTTAAAGAGTGCCAATCAAATCTGATTGATTAACACAAGGGGAGGTGGCCTATATTAAAATGAGGGTCTTGGAGTACTTTTCACTTAGATCACCCAAATCTTAGCCAAAGAAATGTCAATTTCCATATCACCTGTCTTACAAAAAGGAGGATCCACATTTCCCCTGACCTTTCTGAGCATACAAGATGTGCAGGAATACACCCAGTGGCTTAAACTTAGAATTTCTTTTACTGTCTTTTTCAATCTTGGCCTAGGTAAATCTTTAAGAGAGATTTTCCCCAGTGGTTGGTTTCTACATGAGGAAATAGAAATGAAGAAAAACCTTGGTTTCTGAAAAACCTGATTCAATAATTAGTTATTAAATATAAGAGAAAAATAATTAATTTCTCACATTAATTTCTCAAGAAGAAGGCATATGGGTTATGTTCCAGGCTAGGGGAGGGGAAGTACATGCAGAGATGAGTGTATATATACAACTCATCTAACATATCCTTCAGGCACCTATCCCCAGAACCTTTCATTTTATCTCAAGGTGGATTAAAACTCAAAGAACTGGCAATAAGAAATTAGACCTACAATCTGGAATTAAGAATCTTTTCTTTTCTTTTTTTTTTTTGCTGAAAGACTTGACCCCAACTGAAATCCTAATCTTTCTTTATTGCTTTACTGTCCAGCCAAATTTGGCTAGAATAGCTTAAAGTGAGTTTGGGCTTTAGATGAGATTCTTTTTAATTCACTCTAAGGTTGGGCCCATGAAATTATGTGCTCTTTTTTTGTATTGTGTAGAAGAATCCTATTAAGCACTTTTTCCAAAGCAATAATCTAGTTTTTGGAGAGGCAGTATGACACTTATGTGAATTATTCATGTAAGTCTCTGCAAGATGGGCATATTTCCTGCCAAGAGGTGCTCAGTGAGGGGTGTTAGAAAACTGAAATCGGCATGGGTAGAAGGGTACTGAGAGAGAAGATTTGCAAAGATTATCTCTTTGAGAAAAAAAAGGAAAAGAAAAAAATTGGACATTTCTTCCTTTGTCTTTGTAGAAGAGAGTTTGTAAATGTTCTGCTTTCACCCCCTGCCCTTCCTCTAGTTAAGAAGCATAGATTCCAAAAGCAAGGCCCTGTCATACAGCATTAATTAGGAAGGGAAAGGACTGTACAAAAGGAAGATGCAAATCTTCCAGAAAGATATGTTGGCATTTCATTTTCTGCTTGCATTTATTTCAATACTGAAGGTGAAAAGTATTCCACAGGGAAAGTGACTGATGTTGCAGGAGAGAATGTGTCTTAAAAAATGAGCAGACAGCGCCAAGCCGGGAGCCACACCCAAAGACTTGGAACTTGACATGGATACCAACACATGGCAATAAGACAAGGCTGACTGCCAGTTAAGGAATTAAAGTCTTTGAGCTCCGCCTCACATTTGCAGGATCTAATTCTTCGATGCAACATCTAGAATCTGTGAATGACTAAAGCTCATGTCACCACTACTGTGTCTTGCTGAGTGTCAGTACTAAGCCCCAGTAGACATCAAAAGAGTCACAAGAGAGCAAGCAGTCATAAGAATAAACACCAGCAGCAGATATTACTTATCTGGGTACACCATACACATTCTATTCTGGCCAGTAAGTCTATACTTGGTCTCTAGGATAGCACTGTAAATATTACAAAAGTCTTAACACTAATTAAAGCTACAAATCATCAATGGGAAGGAACCCTTGGCTTCTGAAAATATTTCACATTATGCTTCATAACTCCAAAGCACGTATCCGAATTATATATGTATCTATATGTATGTATAGATACATATATATGTATGCATATAAGGCTGGCATACAATGCCAAATAATGAAGGATTTTATCCTCTGCATTCTTCAAGTGATGCTGGACAGCTGCTCATTAAATAACACTGTATATAAGGAGGTCAAGTTGTGGGTAGCCTGAAATATGCTTGGTATACATAGGCAGGCTGGGCTGAATTTCCATGGAAGAATTGTGCAAAAGTGGTAACAAGAGAGTCATCACCAAAAGGGAGGTGTATAGGTAATGTCTCAATAATGAAGAATATGGCCATGTGCTTCACTGGTAGCCATGTAATAGTATAATAACAATGATGATGATGGTGATGATGATGATGGTGATGATGATGATGGTGATGATGATGATGATGATGATGATGATGATTGACAGCATATATATATATATATATATATATATATATATATATATATATAGTGCTTTAAGGTTTAAAAGAAAAAAAACCTTTCAAACTTCTTTTCTAGTTCGATACTCCCAATAAACTTTGGGACAGGTGATATTCTTAACCGCATTTTAAAGATTAGGAAACTGAAGCAGGCAGAGATATAGTGACTTTCCCAGGATCACATAGCTAATGTCAGAGGAAGAATTTGAATTCAGGTCTTACCGATTCAAGGTCCAGAACTCTATACACTGTTATCTAGCAGCCTTTTATTATGAAATATAGAAGGGGTCCCCAGCACATAAAATGGACCTCCTTTTGGAGGTTTTATTGGAGGACTTGGACAAAAGTCTCACAGAATGAGAAAGCATGGTATCTATACCTTTTCAAAGAGTGTCTACAGCAATGATGTCATAAATTCACCAAAGGGTCAAAGTATTATGTTTTTTACCATGTGCTTCTGTGACTTACTCTTCTACCAGTCCATAATCTCCATCAGTGTAGGGACTGCACCTTATTTTATCTTATAAAAGCCCCAGTATCTTTTACAGGAATGAGTTCTTGCCTGAGAGTAAGGAGGGAACTGGCTTGAAATCCTGCCCCTGTCACTTCAAAGCTCTGTGGCTCTGGGTAAGCCAGGACCTCTCTGAACCTCAGTTTCTGTGAATGTCAGATTCTGATTATAATACCTGTTCCACCTAGTGCACAGGATTGTTCCAAAGCTCAACGAGATGATATAAGTAGCTTATTTTGTAAAGAGTATATATATGTATGTATATATATGAATGTTAGTTATTAATTACAATCTCAAACTCTCATTTTTTTAATGGCCTAGCAGTGTTTTGTACACGATTGATATATAACAAATGGTCATTTTGTTTATCAATTTATATTTTAATGTTACAGCTTTAGGGATTACAGAAAGTCACCTTAGATGCCCTCTAGTGTGATGCCTTCATTTTATAGATGAAGTGACTTCAGCCTGGGGAAGTTAAGTCACTTGTTCATTATCACATGGCTAATAAGTGGCAGAGTTGGCTTTTGAACCCATTCAGACCTTCTGAGCACAAATACAATGTTCTTCGCACTTTATTACATTTCCATATATAGAACTTATAAAGTAACACATAACATAATTGATAATTCCCGCGTAATAGAATTTTGAATTGAAAATGAAGTTGGCATTTATTTTCATTCTACCTAAATTAGACATTCACTTTTAGCATAACCTTCCATTGCCACAGCAGGAACAACAACAAAATGGTAGTCCACTGGTAATTTAAATAAATTCAAACTTTTTTGGAAATAGATGCTGGAAAGTAATGAAACATATATGTATTTATACATCAATCTAAAAATATATATTATATTTCACTCAAACATACATATAGATTTAATTGCACACATATCTATATCTATATATGGAATTGCAGTTCTAAACAGTTTCCCAAATGTTCTTAAAGATCTTGCAGATGCTTATTCTGAGAAACATTAAGCATCTCTGCCAGATCCCCATAATATCTTTGAGTGCATCATACCATTTGCAAATGCTAACACCCTCCCACCCAAGTCTGATGAGTTTGATTGGACAAGATTGAGCATTAGTGAAGAAAAAAAGTATACAAAAGCACAGCTGAAATTCTCCTGGGTGATAGCTTCCTTTTTTAAGCCCACAAACCAGGATTATTTATTTGCAACTAGGGATGAAGTCATTAGAATTAGCGGAAAATGAAGACATTTTTAAATTTCCCTATGGCTGATGATCTGGACTTTAGATGATAAAGCAGATTTTACCCATCACGTAGCAGTTGTTGGGGAGGTTGATTCCTGAAACATTATACTAAGAGGTCTTAAGATGTGGGAATATCTTGGAGATGCTCGAGAGCCATATCAGATCAGACTCTTCTAAAATAAATTATGAACTTTAATCACAGGTTGGTCCATGGGCTTCTTAAACTTTTTCCAGTCCACACTCCTTTTCATTGGTGCAGTGTGACCTGAGGGCATGCACAATGTAAAGTAAGCATGCTTTGTGTTCAGAACCAAGGCTGCAGTGAAGTTGCCACATAGGCAAGAACTGCCAGAAACTCCGTGGATTCATTATGCAATTGATTTTTAATTAAATTTTGGTCATTGTGTATTCAGAAACCAATTACTGATGCCAAATTTTTTGCAACCTCATATGGGGTTGTAACCAATAGTTTAAGAAGTGCTGGAAAGTACTATTATAAATATGATCGTGTTGAAATAACTTTATCCTCATTTTGGTATTTGTGCTTCATAATGTTTTCTCTAAGGCTGCTGTCCAGTCATTTCCAATTCTTCATGATTTGGTGTATTGATGGCAAAGATAACTAGAGTGGTTTGCCATTTTTCCTTCTCCAGCTGGAGGAACTGAATACAGGGTTAAGTGAATTGCCCAAGGTCACACAGCTAGTAAGTGTCTAAGCTTAGATTTGAACTCATGAAGCCCAGTGCTATCTCTGCACTCTGCCCATACTTTCTCTAATGTTTAGTAACAATGCAATCTTAACTTAATTAATTAAGATTAGTTATTGATATTACATAGACTTAGGGACTATATCTTTGATTTCAGTGGTGTAGGCCATTTCCTGGTGAGGAAATTCTCTTAACCAATGCAGATCCACTGAAACTTTTATTCTTAGAATAGAGGTTTTGAACCTAGGGTATACTTTAAATATATCTCTATGGCTGTCTATCTTTCTGTCTATCTACCTTTCTACCTATCTATCTATTTAGATAGATAGAGATAGATAAATAGATAATGGTGTCAAGATAACTGGTTTCCTTTGTAATGCTGTGATTTTGGTTTTTGTATTTAAAAAACAAACATTGTGAGAAAGGGTTTCATTGGCTTCACTGGACTCTCAAAGAGGTCCATGACACAGAAAGGTTTGAGAAGCCCTGACTTAGAGCCTAGGCCAGTGAGCAACTGAGTAACTTGTTTAGAGTCACATAATCAAATTGGGTAGAAGGCAGGACTTGATTGATTCCAATGTCTGGTGGCTTTGAGGTCAATTCTCTATCCACTACTCCACACTAATTTTTAGCAGTATATATTACTTAGGTGACCCATAATGAAGCAAAAATGAACGAGGGATTTGGGACTCCTGGGATTGAATCATTTGTTTTTCCTTCCAATGACTAGCAGGGTAGCAATTCATTTGACCCCAATGAGCCTTCATTTCCCCTCTGTAAAACGGGGATATTGGTCTACATCATTTCTAGGGTAATAGTAATAGCCCAGTCCTTTCCATAAAACCTTCACAGAGAGCAACAGAGAAGCTCATATATAGAGTCACACATTTATGTGCATATATCTGTCTGTGTATATATATGTATGTGTGTATAAATACATATGTGTGTATGCTCAAATACATATGACCTACAAGTATTTTTTTATATTTCAGAGTATTTTATAAATATTAGATATTGGGAAAAAATTGCCCTGAGTCATTTCTGATACTTTATGATGACTTTTGATTGCTACTGTTATCAGAGGACAGCATATATACACACAGACAACTCAGAACATACACACATACATACAGATAAATACATATACATATATACATATACATACACACATATACACATACACATACACACACATGTATATATATATATTTATTTGTTGGGATTCTCACTTTGTTCTTGTGATAAGGACATAGGTATTTATTAGCTCTCTGGAACATGCCATTAGTATAAAGATCATGTCAAATGAACATCCCAGGAAAAGTGATCTGGCTATATCCAATATTAGATCATTTGGAATATTTAAAATTAGAATGGAATCCATCTGGATATGAATATACCATTTTCTTGTGTGAATACTTAACATAAGGTATTTCTATACCTGGATAGGGCCCAGACCTGTGATTTCACTGATATCAGGTACCCTCAGATAAAGAAACTCTCTTTTCTAATTTAGGATGATACCTTCTTAAGAACTTATAGTCTTTAAGTGTTGCTTTGAGCAGTGATAGATAAAGTGATTTGCCCAGGGTCTCACTGCCAGTAGTGAGTCAGGGTCAATCATGAACCTAGGTCTTTTTGACCTAAAACCAGCTCTATTCACCACTTTACCATATTTCTATACACTATGACTATAGAGTATGACTAAAAAGCTAATTAGACTAATTTTAAATAACTACCAAGTTAATACATTTTGTCAGGGATGACTTTCATTTTATATTTGTGATAATATATGTATATATATATATATATATATATATATGCTTCTAATGCTCAAGGTATTTACATTCTTCTGTGGTTTCCATACACACATCTGTATATGTATATATACATATAGACACATGCACATATGCATGTATACATACCTGCACATACATGTGTGTGCTGGAAAAGTCTGTGAAATAGGGTTTAAGAAATGTTTATACATATCAGACATTTATGAGATCCAATGGAGTCTTGTAAGTCAGCTGTGGTCTTCAAAGACTCTAATGAAAATCTTCCATATTTTCATCTAAAAACTAATAAATACTGTTGAAATAGGGATATGTCAACTACATCTGTATGTTATCTGTCATTATTACATTTAGTCAATATACAAAATTGCAGAACATATCCACTTGCAAAATGTCCTAATACTTTACAGCAAAACCAAATCAATACATACCTAGAAGGGTATTTCTATCTGATTTTCTTGAGAAAATGACAATGTTTTAAAACACCTTTTTAAATTCTCATTTTTATATTATGATTAATAATGCTGATAGGAAATATGATTCACTCCATGTAAAATTTACCTTGTTATCTTTAAAATTTGATCTTTTCCCCACTCAGGAGACCTGGATTTTTATTATTCTTGTTCAGTTATTCAGTCATGTCTGACTCTTCATGACCCTTGGATTATAACACACGAGGTCCTTCTATCCTTCACTACCTCCCAAAGTCTGTCCAAGCTTTTTTATTGCTTCCATGACACTATCTGAACATCTCATCCTCTTCTGTTTCCTTCTCCTTTTGCCCTCACTCTTTCTCAATATCAGAGTAGTTTGTTGTCTCTACTGTTGTTTTGTTTTGTTTGTTTATTTAACAATAAGTCCTATTTCCTCATTATGTGGACAAAGTATTTAAGTTTCAGCTTCAGTATTTGGTCATCCAATTAATTATTTGAATTCATTTCTTTAAGTATCGAGTGATTCTATCTCCTTGCTGTGAAAGGGACACTCAGAGGTCTTCTCTAGCACCAAATTCAAAAGCATAGATTCTGTAGCACTCAGCTTTCTTTATAGCCCAACTTTCACAGCCATACACTGCTACTAGAAAAAAAAAACACATAGTTTTGAATTTATGGACATTTGCTGGCAAGGTGATATCTCTGCTTTTTAGTATGCTGTCCAGATTTATCATAGCTTTCCTTCCAAGAAGAAATCATTTGTTAATTTCATGGCTGCAGTGCAGATTGAGGGATGCCTACCACCCTCCCCATTTTCCTTTCTGCTGTAAGTGTTCTTCCTTTTACATAGTTTTTATTGAAGACAATTTTCTTCATTTTAATTTGCCCTGTCCCCTTCTCCCAGTTCAACCCTTTTTCTCTCCCCTTAATAGTCAATTCATACCACTGCCCCCTCTCTAAATTCTTAGAGAATTACAAGTATCTTCTTCCCATATAAGAATATAAACAATTTAACCATATCAAGTCTCCTGTGATTTCTTTTAAGTTTACCTTTTTATGCTTCTCTTGAGTCTTGTATTTGAAAGTCAAAATTTCTATTCAGATCTGGTCTTTTAATTAGGAATTCTTGAAAAACCCCACTTACATTAAATTTCTGTTTTTCTCCTGACGGATCATAACTCAGTTTCACTGAGTAGGTTATTTTTGGTTGTAATTTTTTGCCTTCTGGAATATCATATTTCAAGCCCTCTATTCATTTAAGATAGAAGCTGTTAAATCTATGATTCTATATGTTGTTCCATGATATTTGAATTGTTTCCTTCTGGCTACTTGCAATATTTTCTCCTCTCTGGAATTTGGCTATAATATTTCTGGGAGTTTTCATTTTGTGATCTCTTTAAGGAGGTGATTTATGGATTTTTTTTCAATTCCTTACTTGTCCTCCTTTTCTAGATTATCAAGACAGATTTATTTGACTTATTCTTGAAATATGAGGTCTAGGGTCTTTTTTTTTATTGCAGCTTCCAGAAGTCCAATAATTTTTAATTTATCTTTCCTTGATTCATTTTCCAAATCAGTTCTTCTAATGAAATATTTCACATTTTCTTCCATTTTTTCATTTTGTTTTATTGCTGCCTGACATCTCATATAATCACTAGATTCCACTTGTCAAACTCTAATTTTTAAGGAATGAGTTTCTTTAGTGAATTATTTTGGCCTCTCTTATTATTTGGCCAATTTTGATTTTTATGCTTTTTTAAAGCGTTTTTGGTGACTCTTTTACCAAACTTTTATTTTTTTCCTGTAATATTCTTGCATGACTCTATTTCTTTTTCTGCCTCTCGTTTGATTTTTAAAATCCTTTTTGTATTCTTATAGGAGTTCTTGTTGGGTTTCTGTCAAATTTACATTTTTCTTTCATGCTTTGCTTCTAGTTTTTTGACATTGATGTCTTCTGAGTTTGTTTCTGGATCTTCCATGTCATGATAGTAGCTTTTTGTGGCCAGCTTCTATTTTGTTGTTAAAGTGAAGCCCTGCTCTTGGGGTGGAAGGGCCACTGTCCCAACCTTCAGGTTTTTCATGCTGCTGTACTCAGAGCTAGTGTAATGACAATGTTTCTAGCAGCTGCTGTGGCTGGGTAAGACCAATAACACCAGCACACAGAAGGGCTCCTAGCACATGTTCTTTGGTCTGCTCTTCTAAGGAAAGCAACTTTAAGGGATTAACAATCTCACTTTAATCAAATATACATATATCATTCATGTAGTTAAGGGTGAAAAGCCGGCACCCTGAACTTCAGAGCCAATACAAACAGAAATTACAAACAGAGACAACATAAACACACTGACATTTCTTTCTAACCAAATCAGAGTATACATAGTTACCAGAAAAGCACCAACATCTGGGTTTTCCAAAGCCAGGGGGCTCTTAACAATAGCTACCCAGAGTCTCCTCTAGTCAAACCACACCACACTTTTCCAGTGAGTGAGAGCCCCAAACAAAAATGCTAACCTTTGAGTTTATATACCCTTCTTAGGGCTTGGAGGCTTCCCACCTAATCAGCAAAAGGGTGGGGGCATGGGGCTTCACACCTAGTAACACTTAATCAAAGGCACTTTATTACTTTAGCATTCTCAAAGAGAAAACAGTGGAAAAAAAAACACCACCCTGCTTAATATTACAGCTAGTTCCAGGGACCTGTATGTTTTCAGTATATCCAAGGTAGTATGAACCAAGGAGAGGTGTGGTCACTCCTCTCCTGGCCTGTGCTATGGTCTTTACCCAGGAAGGGCTTTTGCTTTCTTGTAGCTGATAGCTCTAGCGCTCTTCTTGGCCCTGGAACTGTGACCACGTAAGCTGCTCTCCTGAAGCCACAAAACATAGTGTTGCTTTCATCCATGCAACCATGACAAGGTACCCTTTTCACCAGAATTTGCAAATGCTAGTGCTCCTTCCTGCCTTGGAACTGAGACTAGGTGGCCTGTATGTGACCACAAGTACTCTTCTCTCCCATGGAAATGTGACTAAGGCTCATGTTCTCCTTAGGCTATAAGTGCTACTACTCCTCTTGTCCTGGACCTGTCATCCAGAATTTTGTATACACAATATAACAGTCTTGTACTCATTGCCAGCTAAAGGTAATTTCTTCCTGTCTGCCCCCCCCCCCCCCGCCATGATCTCTTGACTGAGAGCTCCTGAAGCTGCTGCTGCTAGTGTTGCTGCTGATGTCATAGCCACCTCCAAGGCCTGCTGCTGGTGCTTCTATGCTATCCTCTGGACAGACCTTCACCTTGGTGTCACAGCTCTCTTCTTCCCATTTCCTAGGCAATATTGGGCTGGAAAAATTTCTCACCCCAACCTTTTGTTGACTCTGCAACTGCAAAATTTGATTTGAGGCATTATTTGAAAATTTGTTTTGAGGGGAATACTGCCAGACATCTGTTGATTTCCTGTCCAAATACTGCCATCTTTCCAGCTCCAGTGATGACACTTTGGATGTGAACTTCATGAGATCAATGCGGGGTAGGAACTGGGTTTTGAATCTATGCCCTTCTGTACTAACATGATATTAGGGGAAATATCCCTTTATTTAGACACTTTCTAGCTATGTGACTATGGATAAATCACATAATCACATAATCACATAAATCACATAATGCATAGTTTCCTAATCTCTTAGAATGTGGATAATATCACTTACCTCATAGGGTTGTTATGAGGATCAATTGAGATAATATGCATAAAATGTTTTACAAACTTTAAAATACTATGTAATAATACATTGCTAATTATAATAATATAATATTAGTATTATCAAAATGTAGAGGCAAAATGAACATACAAGAAATAACTAAGGAATAATCCCAAAGCATAAACAAAAAAATGAAAAACAAAACAAAACAAACAGAAAGTGAAGGAATTTTAATTGACTGCAAAGCATGTATAGCAAATTTGAGAGCTGTGAAGCAAGGAAGTATCTAGAATAGAGTTGGGGTTAATTATGGAAATATCTTCTTAGAGGTAGCCTTAAGCTCAGTGTTGAGAATGTTGACTGTAGAGGGTGTTTCACTTTTATTTGTATCCCCAGAGAGGCAGTATAGTTTAGTGAGGCAAGAGATCTCAGTTCCAACTTTGGTTTCAAGTTCTACCTTTGAAACATACCGTCTAAGTGACCATGATCAAGTTACTTAATTTCTCTGTTCTATAGTCAAATATTTAAAAGGATAATTTGCTGAGAAGGTGCAATCCTGCATTGGTGAGAGGAGAATACTCACCTGGAATTACCCTGTGTCAACAAGATGACAGGTCCAATTTTATCTTTATTCCTACCCCCTTATCCTACACAGTGACTGCTATATTTGTAAGTTATTAAAATATGATTGTTGATTTATACATTTATTCATTCATTGCTGAAACTCAAACAGCTGGATTATCAGAAAGGAGGATAGCAGTGTTTTAGTTGGTACAATGACCACTAATAAATAGGGTCCTAGGCTGATAATAAACCCAACATAATTGAGGACAGTAGGTATTTCAGCCTGTCTGAAACAAAGGGGGATCTAGTAGGGATGATAAAAACAATAGTTTGAAGGCTAGTGATGTTTCCTTGATTACTAGAATGCTGTGTAGAGTTGATCCAGAATAATAGAGAACCAAGGCAGATTCTTGATGAAGTAACCCTTCTATCTGAAGGATTTGTTCATTTTGTTTTATCTCTCAACATTTTCATTGGTTGTTGTTATTGTTGTTAGTCCTGCTGCTGTTGAGTCATTTCAGACTCTTCATGACCCCCTTTGGGGTTTTCTTGGCAAATATACTGGAGTGATTTGTCATTTCCACTTTTAGCTCATTTTCCAGATGAGGAACTGAGGCAAACAGGCTTATGTGAATTGCCCAGGGTCACACAGCTACTCAATTTATGAGGCCAGATTCAACCTCAGGAAGATAAGTCTTCCTGACTTCACACCTAGGACTCTGCCCACTGCATCACCTAGCTGCCTTCAAAATTTTTCTAGTGTATGCTATATGAGTCTTTCCTTTGTCTTACTCATTTCTTTTCTTTAACTATACTCATCTAGGTATGTGACATTTTCTCCCATTAGATGAAATCTCTTAGACACTATATAATCCTTCACGATTTTTCCTTGTCCCCCCTAAACATAACATGGTATCTCTCACACAGTTTGTTCTGAAGAAATGTTTCTTAAATTAATGGATGTGCTAATGAAAATTACATTGCATCAAATATAAACTAGATCTTCAAGATTTGGTACATGGTTCAAAATTCATGTCTACGTACATATCTGCAAATTTCAAAAGAAAACCTCAGAATTTGATGCATTTAAATAGCTTGTCTCAATAATCTATCAAATTTCCCCATTTTTTGTTCTTTTCTCATCTTTATGTGATTACTACCCTGTCGAATTATCAAAATACATGTCCTGAATCTTCACTTGACTTGCTTTTGGAGGCACAGTAAATGGTTACAAAATATTTAATGATGCATTTTATTAAAGTAATTTAGAGCTGTGTGTGAAATAATCAAGACCTTGAATCATGTGTGGAAAGAGTTTAGCAATTAGGCTAGGGGCTGAGTAGTTTCTCACATATGGGGGAGAGGTTTTATTTTGAATTAGACAGAATTTCCAAAAGGTTTTCAGGTATATGACAGGGAAGACGACCTTTTTTTTTCCTTTGATGTAACAAAGATGGGGCCAGTATTACTGAGTTTTACTCTGTTCAACGTCTGTTGCTGCCTTTGACTTGCAGAAAGAAAAATGAATAAGACCTCTTGTTCTAGTACCCAATACTCATGTGTTTATATATTTTTAAAGCCTATCAAACATGAATTGCCATTAATATCTAGGAAATATTAGAATTTTATACTTGGGAAGAAAATAGCCACATCATGGTTAGGATTCTGAAATGATTTCTCATTTCTTCCTTTACCTATTTCCAAATCGAATTCAAATATTTTATGTTGTATTGCATGCTCAGAGAATTCAAGTTGCATGCCCAGTGGGTAGTGGCACAGGTGGATACAAGCTGGGCTTGGATCCCTAGATTATTGTGTTCCTAGTGTAGGGAGCAGCTGCTGAGGCACCTGCAAATTGAGATCAGCTGGAAAGAAATAAACATCAAGATCCAGCCAAACATCAGCCATTCACTTAATCCTCCTCACACTTTTATCTGCAAAGATTGGTTTGAGTATGGTCTCTAACCCAAGGGAGGTCCTCATTTGACAATATGCAAACTACAAGTTCTTTATAACTGTATGGCCTCTGTAAGGAAATCATGTCAATTTTTTTTTGTTTCCAACAGTTTGTTGCAGGAAACCTTCCCTCAAAAATATATAGGAACAGTAATGGTTATATTATGCTCTCACAAAAACTTTCTGCATCCTGTTCATTGGTAAAGGAAGGAGAATCTGACATACTTCAGTTATAGGGGTCAACAGTGTCTCAAAAAGTGTAGGTCATATTAGATTAACCATATTTCTCTTCTAAGGGATTACCATATTATACTTTATATAGTTTTAATGAAATGTTTTATAAAACTTCACTTGTTCTTATAGAAATTATGGTAAGGTGCTTGATGATACTACTTAATATACAAATGATTTCCATATAATTATGTAAGTTTAAATCTGATTGAATACTGGATCTGAAGAGCAGGCATTACTAATATTGATCACCATAAATTTGGAAAGAAGTCTACAATGAAGAGCCTCTCGGATCTGTCCTTGGTCCTGTTCTGTTTAACTTTCATATCAATGATTTTTTTAAAAGAAATAAATAGCATACTTCTATTTTCACATGACACAAAGCTAGAAATGATAGTGGATGTACACATTGATGTTGTCAGGGTTCCAGAAAGGTACTGGTAGACTAAAATACTGGGCAGAATCTACCAAGATTAAAAAATAGAAATATAAAGTCATATTTAGGTTCAAAACCTGGTTTTACAAGAAGAATGTAGAGTTGGATAACATTTTATCTGGAAATGTGAGAAATTAGTGGGCTATTAGTTCAAGATGAATCATTTGTTAATACAGTGCTAAGTTATATTAAGAAGAATGGTACAGAAATAGAAAAGAGGGCATGGGGTATTTTGTTCAGTTCTGGGTGCTATTTCCAATGGACATACAGGTGGCTGAAGTAGATGCTTAGAGCTTCATCAGACTTTGAAGAAGTCAAGGTCATTTATTGAATCCCAGGGCATTGTTAGTTGCCTTGGCTTTTGTCTTGGCACTGGACTTTGATGATTCTGGAAGAGAGAGTGACACTGATCATTGTTCAAATCTGCCTCACTTAAATTCAATTCATGCATAAGTCAAGATATCACCTTATGATGTTATTGGTCCTCTTCAAAAAGGAATGATGTATAACAAGTAAATTTCATCCTTCTGCTAGTGACCCAAAGCTTTAATGTACTAAGCCCATTAGAACTTGTACCAAAGCAACATATCTTGGAGAAATATACAGAGGGTGATTTTTTTTTCCCATTTAAACCTAGAGAATATCAGTGTCTTTGATTCAATGTTAAAAAAAAAGAAATAAAAAAGAACGTAAAGGTTTGTCATGATGATACTTCAGAGAGCAAAATAATGATGGCATTTACAAAGAACAAGATAAAGTTTTAGATAAACAAGACTCAGACGGACTTCAAAACTGCTGAGTGTGTTTTCACAAGCAAAGCCTCCAAATGTTTTCAGCTAAATGTGTTTTGCAACCTCCTTGACCTTTCCATAAAAATATTTTTAAGGAACTATTTTACTGACAAAATATTAAAGAGGGGAAAATGTTGTGCACTCTTGTAATAGCATTTTAAATATCTCTTATAAATGAAACAAAAGTTCACAATTTAATTAGGAAAGGTTAATATGAAGCATGTTGCAAAAGAGAAAAGAGCTTTATTTCTAAGATTCTTAGCAGGCAGAATAGAAATGATGGAATCCAAGAGGCTATTGGAGAAAGTACATGAAAACTAACCCCAGAGATTCCTTTTCTTTTATCTCACTCCATCCTAAATTGCCTTGACCTATCACATTAGCCTTTTCTCCTTTCCCTCAAAGTTTGTCTTTCTCCCACCTTGAATCTTTGTGCTAGCTAGGTCTTCCAAATAAATTTATTTTCACTTTCTCCTTTATTTGGGCTTATTCTTTTCTACCGTTCTTCTTAGATTAGTTTCTCTAACCTGTCGATTCTTTTAACTTTCTCTACTCATTAATTTTCTTTCATCCAAATGCTTTATTGGCCCAAATGACTCTGGGCTAATAGCTATTGGGGAGAGACTTGTATCAATCAAGGTAGCAAAGGTTTCAGTTATCCTGAAATCACAGGACTTCATATCCAAATAGGCACACGCTTACTTTCTCTTTTCTTAGTTACACTCACATGGGTTATATCATTTTCACTCCTCCCTACAAGTCATTCAAATAATGGTCCAGTATATACCACCAAAGTAATTAATTACGGTATGGTCATGACTATGGACTGGATTTTTATTCAGAAAGACTGGTGTTTTAATTGGGGTTTCACTACTTACTACCTCATCAGCCTTAGAGAAGCTACATCTCTCCTTAGGGCCTCAGATTCCTCATCTTGGAAGTATAAACATACAATTCAGTCTCCAAACACTTAAACTTTTTTTTGTCTAAATCTATCTGATTACAGAAGTATAGTTAACATTTATGACCCGAATCCATCTACTGATTGGCATAACTTTAAATTATACTGTGTCACATCCTAGATAGTTTGTCCCTAATGTAGGCAGTCAGGTGTACCATCCTACACACACACACACACACACACACACACACACACACACACACATACACACACAACATATTGGTGGTATTCTTAAAGCAGACACTCAGTTGACAGCCTATTATTGTTCTGGGAAATCAGGAAACACTTCTATTTCTTTTTATACTCTGCACAATACTTAGTTATACTTTGGACAAAGAGTGCTTTGTCTTAACTGTACATAACTTGTTATTCCATATGGCTTATTCAATTCAGTCATTCTTTTACTGTCATTTATGTAGGGCACATTTTAAAAGTTTCCACTGGCTATGAAAAATTGAGACACTGCAGCGTCCATTTAGAGTCCAAAGGGGAAGGTCCTGCCCTGGCTGAGACCACCTGCCATCCTCAGGGGATCAGAGAGAGAGGCTAGAGCTAGGAGTGTGGGGGGACATTTTCTAGGTTCTACTTGAGGAGGGAAGCTTGACTGATTTATGAGAGACTTTTGAATCTTAATTTCTTTTATTTATTCTTAATTTAGCAAAAGTAAATAAGATCGTTATTCCAGTCTAAAAAAAAAGCTGAGCCATGAGACAGAAGGTAAAGGATGAAAATGTACTATCAGTTTGATAAAGTAATATAGATGAAAATGTATACTTTCCTCCTCACAATGGATTTGATTATTTACTTCATCTATAATAGATTTGGGAGCTCTGCCTGAAGCTCTTTCTTAAGAGGAATGCTGGACTTCAAATCAGGAACACCTGATTTAGATTTCTAGCTGAAACATCTAATACACACACAGACACACACACACACACACACACATATGTATATTATCTTTGGCAAGGCACTTAACTTCCCTCAGAATCACTTTTTCTTTTTTATGTGTAAAATGGGAAAGATAACACTAAACAACAAAAAAATGTTACTGTAATGATCAGTTAGGCTGAAATATTTTTGTAAGTCATTTTATACATATTAAAGAGTTTTATAAGTGTTAGTTATTATTCTTAGTATTAATACTAGAAATAATAATTAAAAATATAAATTCCTTTAGTTAAACCCTTAACAATCGGGCTGCAACCCACGTTTCCAAGTTTATTATGTATTATTCTCTGCTTACTCAAGATATCTCAGCCAAATAACCTAGTTGCTGGTCCCATTTGCAATTCTCATCCATCATCTCCATGTTTTTGCACAGGTTATCCTCAATAGCCGCAATGCACTTCTTTCTTATCTCTAACTCTTAGAATTCCTAGCTTCATTAAAGATTCAAATTAGATGTTACCCTGTACATGAGAATTACTATGAACATCCCTTTTACTAGTGACCTCCCTCTAACATTGGACTTCATTTAGTTTGGATATTTTGAATCCATGGATCAGCAGAGGTATTATTTTCCAAAAATAAAATGCAAAACTCCTTGATGGAAGGGCTTATTTCCATTTTTTTTCTTTGCTTCTCCAGGGCCAAACACAAGTGGTCACTCATAAATTCTTTTTGAATAAATCAATAAATACAGCTTATGATTGATTTTTTTTTTATTTTCAGGACAAATGAAACTTTCAAAAAGAAATACATTGTCTGACAAAATAAAAAAAATCTTTAAGTGATACTGGATAAAGAGAATAAAAGTATCTTAAAGCAGCTATAAAATGAGTCCATTTAGATAGTAAGCATAAAGTTTTGCTTCAGCAAATTACAGAACTACTCTCAAAGTTAATTAATATTAGCCATCCCACTGGGCATTTGGCCTTAAGAATGAACCTAGCCCAGGAAATTGGTTTTGTGTTGCAATGGATATTACTAAATAGGCCATGAATTCTGGAAGAAAATAAATCTGATCTATCCAGAGGAAACATATTGGTTGGCCATGGATTCCTGAGAGTATTCAGAAAGTACACATAAATTCAGAAAAAATTCAAAATCCATTTAATAAAGACCAAGGTGCTTTGCCTGAGAGTAATAAAGCATGTGGACAATAGATCTAGAGAAGACATTTTCATATCTCATTTTCTGATTAAGTGTAGCCGTTCTCAAAAAAAAGCAGATAAACTGAAAGTGGCCCAGGACTCAAAAAGCCAGCAAAGATCAAGAATGAGAGAGACTAGGATGAGCACCAGGGAGCTCTGTTGGAGAGTACTATCAGTACAACATAATCAGAACATTAGGACAGAAATTGATGTCAAAAATGGCATATTGGATGACATTGCAAAAATATGTTGTGAATGAAATCAAAACCAGTGCTGAGGTGAAAAAATCAAATTTTATAGACGACATCGTTAAACAAGGGAATAGTGGGAAGGGCATATTTGTCAAGTGTATGATTTAGCAACTTTTAGATAATGTGTGACTTAACATTTCTTGCCAAGTACATAGACACTTTGAGAATTATTGCCTGTATCTTGACTGATATTTTCCTTTTATAATATGATAGTTTTAGAACTAGGAAAAACTTTAGAGATCATCTAGTCTCAAACCTTCATTTTACAGGTGAGGAAACTAAGCCCCAGAGAGAGAAAGAGACTAAAAACATCAAAAATTAGTAAGGAGTAGAGCCGGGATTTAAACACAGGTTATATGATACTAAATCTAGCATCCTTTCCAAGATATGGTGATGTTTACTAGCCAGAGAACTGCATTTGAATAAATTCAATTTTGACTTCTGCCTGTTACTTGACTATTCTTACATATTCATGGAAAGTTCAGTACATTTTTTTCTACCATGAATACAATCATCTATCTACAAAATGAGAACATAATCATCCCTATTCCATTAATTCATCAACTCAATATTATATCTTGATATTAATCAACTCAATACCATTTCACAGGTTTTCTACCTGATCCACACTGACCTTGGAATTGTAGTCCCCAGTAATAGAATTCCATTGACCTATTCTCCACATATTTCATTAAAATTTATTTTAATAAATAGAATCACTAACACGCAACACTGCCTTGTATATTCCTGAGTCATACTTTGTCATATAATATAGTTTTTTTTTCTTAGCCCAAATGCTTTTCCCCAAACTCTCTGCCATTTTTATTCTTATACTTCTTCCAGGATCTCATTAGCATTAATTTACAGTTGAGCATTTTAGCCAGAGGTTAAAGAATCATTGGCTCATAGACTTAGAACTGGAATTTTGCTCCAAAACCCTACTTTATAAAAGCAGAATCTGAGACTCTAAGAGATGGAGTAACTGGCCCAAGGTCATACATCTTTGGAATTTTTATGTCTAAAACATAGAATTACGTCTCATAACAATGTACACACTTAAATATCTATTAAAGTATTGAATAAAGTGGCAGAATTTTGAGACACACGCAAATCCTCTGTCTCCAAAACCAGTGTATTTCTGCTTCATGCTACCTCCAAATGTACCTTCTGAATTTCTAGATCATGTTGCCTTTACTATTTATTCTGCATATATAGAGTTAAGATTTCAACTATTGCTTTATCTGTGATTTTCATGAATCTCCAGATAGAATGTAGAAATTTTAAAAGGATCAGGTGTTTCTTATTCATTATTATATTTCTCCATACAACCTAGCAGACTATTCTTACATGTAATATTCACTTTGGCAAATATCTTTGTATTCTTTATATGTTAAAAAATATCTGAGTGTAGTAATACCCAAATTTTACACCTTTAAAATTTATACACACATAAACATATGTATATAATATTTGTATATATCTATACAAGTACGTATGGCTATGAATATTATACGCACATATGTACATATCACAAAATCACATTTCATTATCTGAAAGCAGTTAGTAATAAGCTAAAATAAATTTTAATAAACTGTATAGGTGTATTAGGAGGGCAGAGTTTATAATTTCAAAGAGGATCATATATATGTCTGAAAGGTTTGGAACCGCCGGATATAAGAAACTCTCAAAGTAGGAGACAGAAGAATCAAAGCATATATTTAGGCTCCACAGTAACCAACCCATGAACCAGCATCCCCATTTTGACATATTCATCAAAAGCTTCCAGGCCCAATAAGTACACCTCACAAGAGTAACCAGGAGGCCAAAGAGAAGCATGGTGGTGTACAGCAAAATCATATACATGCTTCCCCTCTATGGTAAAAAGATTACCCACTGGCCTCAAGTCCTTGTTCAGCTTCCTCCCGTAGGTCAGCTCTGCTACCGGCAGCTCCTGCTTCAGCTTCACCTGCGGCTGTAGCCGTAGTAGCCTCTGGCTCCAATGGAAGCTGTTTTTAACCATCTGGCTTCTGCGGGGGTGTAAGGTACGCTGGGGAAAGCACAGGTTCTTTCGATCTGCTTAAGCAAGGTGAAGGGGTTGACTGGGAAAGCACAGGTTCTTTCGATCAGCTTAAGCAAGGGAAGCAAGGTGGAGGGGCCGACAAGCTTACTCCAATCCAACATACAAACAGCATTCAGTTCAGGGGAAAAAGCAAAACTAGTCAAGGGCACTTGTTGACTAAGTGCTAAGGAGCCCATTTTTGGTTACCAACATAATAGGGTACAAAGCAAGGAAAGTTTATGACTAGGGACTACAATTCCAAGGTCAGTGAAGAACAAATAGAAAATCTCATGTAATATTTTGTATTTTGTTGTTGTTCAGTTATTTCAGCCATGATCCAATTCTTCATGACCCCATTTGATGTTTTCTTGGCAAAGATACTGTAGCAGTTTGTCATTTCCTTCTCTAGGTCATTTCACAGATGAAGAAACTGAGGTAAACAGGGTTAAGTTATTTGCCCAGGGTCACAGAGCTAATATCTGAGGCCAGATTTGAACTCAGGAAGAGGAATCATACTGGCTTTAGCCCTAGCACTCAATCCACTGGGCCACCTGGCTGCCCTTCATATGATTCAGAGTTGATGAATTAATAGCATAGGGATCTGTATGTTATAATTTCATTGGTTCAAAATCAGGCCCATTTCTGGGGCATGGGTGAGCCTAAGTATGACAGTAAGTGGACTTAGATTCCAGTGGTAGACAGATGCATGTCAGAGAACCAAGAAGGTCATAATTATTGGTTAAGATGTACATACATACCTACATACATACATGCATCCATCCATACTTAATATATACATATACACACATATTTCATTTGGGCAAGACATTTCATTATAATCAACATTCAAATTTCCTTCTCCTTAGATATTTCCAGATATAGAAGATCTCATCCTTTAGGTATATTTGGAGAAGAGTCAGAAGAGGAGATTCAATATTCCTCAGGGAATACATTGGTTTAGAGCACAGGAGATATTCTTCTAGAGTAGAGTACCCCAATATCTTTACCATTGGAATCATTATCTCAGGCATTGATCTTATAGAAGTCCTAGAAGTGAGAATCTACATATTAACACACACAAAAGTAGAAAATCTGCATATATGTAAATTGATTGATAATATATTTCTAGTCATGCCTTTCCTTTTGTCATTGACTGAATCCACATTGACAAAAGAGATTTCATGGGAAGGCCATAATTGATATTTTCTTTCCAAGTTGGAAACTTTGGATAAAGCCTCATTACCATATTCTCAATTGAGAGGAGCAAAACAAAGACACTTCCTAGACAATTTGGATGTGCCATTGGATAGATGCCATTGTTAAAAGCAATTGGAATTGTTGGGCTACAAACAATTGGCAGAGTTCAAGCAGAGTTTCTCCTCAAGACTGTCAAATCATAGAAGCAATCAAACTTGCTTGTGTACCTCAACATATAAGATCATTTACTTCCTATATATAGCCAGAAATTTGGCTATGCTTTATAGGAATTAGTATTTGAAGACTTCAGAAAGGAGACAAAACAATGGCATTATTTCCTTATTCTGTGGATATGACGTTTCTAAAATGTCTTTAAAATCAGAATTGTATTGATTTATCTTCAAATAAGGTAGTAGTGTTACCTGGTGAGTATAGCACAAGACTAGAAGATCAAAGTATTGCTCTCTGCACATTTGCTGCTGTCCTGCTGACCAAGTAGGCCTCACAATAGCACTTAGCAGTGTTCTACTTCTATCCCTCCAATAAGTGGCTAGCCAGTCCATCCTTTGAGACAGCAACTTCCCATACATTTTCTGAGAACTAACAAATTAGATTTTCAACCATAGATATTGCCAGCCTGAATAAATTCCTTTTTATAGGAAACAAGATGTGTTTTAAAAATGAAAATCTCTGGCAATAGTTTATGAAATTGAAGAATATTAACTTGGTCCATCTCACTGCTGCTTTTCAAACTTCCCCCACCCTAGCTTTTTATATGACCAGCAAATAGATGCATAAAAATGTAGGAGAGAGAGAGAAATAGTCAGTATAAAAGAATGAACCAGTTTATTAGTGGTTAGGCTCTCATTTTGTAGCTTGAATATTCATATGTTCCTTTCACAGGGTAATGCAGAATTTTTAGGAGCTTACAATTTAACCATTTTCCTGTCACTGGGATTTTGTATGCCAAGTAGTTGCCCAAATTTCCTACAATTCAGTTGCATTGACGTGTATGTGGATGGCAATAAATGCTTCCACTCCCACAGTACTTAGAATTTAGCATTTGATTGTAGGCTGTCTCATGTTGTTCTCAAATTATTTAATGTTATCTAATTCTTGTTCCTTCAATAAGATGATGGATTCGAAAAGAGCAGGAACCAGGTCCTGAAATTCCATAGTATAATCAAGAGCACCTAGCACAGTTCTGGCCCCACAGATAATAAACGCATGTGTTTATTAAGCGCATTCTATATTAGAGATACTGTTAAGCACTGGAGATACCATTGGGCATGGGAGATACAAAAACAAAAATTGAATAGTCCTGGCCTAGCAAGAACTTGCATTTTATTGGGGCAGAAAACATGTGCACATATAAGCATATGAATCATTTAAATAATACAAAATTATCTGAGGGGGAAGATCAGGAATAATGGATGGGGGAGGGACATGGAAAGGCTCTAAAGAAAGGTCTTGCTTGAGCTGAACATCGAAAGAAATTAAATAAATACTTGTCAAAATTCTCATAAGTTCAGGTAAAACATACTACCCTAAAGACTCAAATCAGTTTGATAGCATGGGGTCATGAACAGTCAGCCAGGACTGAATGACTGAACAACCACAAGAGCTATCTTCACATCTGAGCACAATACATTGCACACAGTAGGTGGAATCAGAGGACCTGGGTTAAAATCTTGACTATATAATTTACTCTATGTGATCCTCTGAAAGTCATTTAACCTCCCTGGGCCTCAGCATCCTCATCTGTAAAATGATGATATAGGCTGAATGGCCTCTAAGATTGACTCCATTTCTAATTCTATGACTTTAATATGCCTTGGCATGGAACCTAATGATAGTATTTTCTGTTCAGGTTCAATTTGTCATAATTTTTATGATCTAGTGAATTCACCGTATATGCAGCAGACCCCTGTGACTTAAGCAGGGCACTTTGGAGGGCATTGACCCACAGAGTAAGGAGGTGGAGGTGGGGTTGTCTTTCAAAGGACTGAATATAGCAGAAATTTTTCCCTGGCAAGTAGCTGAGGATTGGGGTTATGGTAAAAGGTTAGGTTTCTGTGCAAGGAAGGGAAATCTAGGGGCCAAGAATGAGAAATTATTACCAGGAAAATCTAGATGTGGTTGGGGGGTGCTGTGAAGAAACACAGTAGAGTGTAACTCTGGTTATATCAGTAGCAAATTTGAATGCCCAACATTTCCTCCTCTGCAGCTGTTCCTGTACCCCCATTATCTGATAGGGATTTCAAAACTGTATGGTCCTGCCACTGGTGGAGATTGGACAATTTTCATTTTGGTGCAGATGATGAACAAAGTTTGGAGAATGAAAATTATATAGAATGAAGTTAGGATGTATAAAGTAGATAACTAGGCAGTCAGCATATAGGGCATTATCTTTTTAATGGCTTTATCATTAGGTTTTCAGATAATACATGTAAGGAATTACATATCCATTCATTCAATATCAGAATTACATGCTCACAGCATGAAGAATTGAGAGCTGGAAGGTACCTCATAGACCATTTTACCAAATTGACATATGAAGATGATTCTTACTATTAATATATCCAACAAATGGTCCTCCAGCCTCCACTTGAAGACTTCCAGTGAAGGAGCACTTCCCACATCTTGTTAATCCATTACCTTGTGGACAGTGCTACTTATTAGGAATTTTTTTCAGGATAAACCTAAAATTTCTTATTCACAGGTTTTACCCAATTGTCATACTTCTCCTTCTGTAGACAAATAAAAAATGTCTAATCTTTCTTCTCCATAACAGCTCATCAAATACTTGAAAACAGTTATCATGGCATTGTAAGTCTTCTCTTCTCTGGGCTAAACAACATGAATTCCTCTCATCTGTCTTCTTATGACAAGGCCTCAAAGCTTTTACCAACCTTGTTTCCCAGATCTGTTTATTCACAATCTTACTGATATAAATAAACATCCAGAATTAAAAATAATAAATACTTTAGATATGGCTTGACCATGGAAGAGTAGAATTCTATTCAATTCAATAAGCAGTGACTCAGCATCTACTATGTATTCTGAAGGTCCTAGGGATAAAAAGACTAAAAAATGAACTTAGTTCAAAGCCTTAAGAATTCTGAGAGGAAACAATTTGTATGTGGATAAATTCAAAATATATAGAAAATAAATCTAATGTCATTGGGAGAGGGATTGGAGAAGGGATACTAACAGCAAAGAGAATGCAAAAAGACTCTGGTAAGAGGAGGTGAGCTAAACCATTACTGAATAATTGAATTGTAATCATTTTACTATGCTATTAAAATACTTACTCTTTGATGGAGAAACAAGTGAAAGTAGAAATTACTGAAGTCATTCCACAGTTTGATCTGGGAGAGACCTGCAAAAAAGGCCTACTATTTATAGGATAAGAACCAAGATTTTTAAACTGATGTGGTTTATTGGGAAACTAAAACAACTTAATGGATGCTTTAAAAAAGATTCACCAAGAGCTATGAATGGAGAGCTTAAATGTGTAACCATCATCAGATGCTTTAAAAGTACAGCTTTGGAGAACTACAGAGTCACAGCTATGCAAGGTTTACTTGAGAAATTGAGAAATTAGCTCTACACATGGTTTATAATCCCTGTGAATTGAAGGTTGTACTATCCTGTCAATATGCAGCTTACACACCAGATGAGAAGGGAGGAGGGAAGGGGAAGGTGAGAGAGAGAGAGGGAGAGACAGAGAGAGACAGAGAGACAGAGAGATAGAGAGAGACAGAGATAGAGACAGAGAAACAGAGACAGCAAATACAGAAGCAGAGATAGACAGAAACCGTCATACAGATATAGAGAGGCAGACAGAGGCAGAGAAACAGATGCAAAGACAGACATAAATACAGAAATAACCAGCATTTATACATCATTCTATGGGATATAAAGTCATATTCCTCATGTAAATGCTGTGTTTGTACACGTATGCACACGAATGTGTCATTTCCTCTGATAAATTGTCAGCTCCTTGCAGGAAGGGGAAATTTAATTTTTTCTTAGTTTGCTGAGACCCTAATACAGGACCTGTAACATAGTATGTGCTTAGCTAATGTTTGTTGATTAAATAATTGATAGGATGTGGGGAAAAATATTTAATTGATTTGGTTATTGAGATTTATCCAATGAATTCATTGTTTAGTATCTTTTTATCCCCTCTTTTACCCTCCCACTATCTGATTTTTAGTGATTCTTAGTGCTGAACAGTATGCCAAAAGTTACCTCTCTAAGAGAGAACATTACATTTGAATCCATGTGAACTGACATGGTGATTTCTTACTTGCTCTCCTCTAAGGCCCAGGATGCCCATTCAAAACTTTCCACATTACTATCTACTTGGTAATGGATTCTTTCGGGCAGCCATTGGACAGCTCTCTGATACAGGCCAATCACTAAGCTGGCAAATTGACTTCTGGTAATGGCACTCCCCTGATAAAGTCGACATCCTTGAGGTGATTCACTATTCTGTCTTCCACTCATACATTGCAGATGCTTCCTCTCAGTCTATTACCAGTTCCCTAAAACTCATTCATGTCTCCCCAAAGATAGGTCCCTCCTAATGCTTGTTAGACAAACCTAGGCTTTCTCGGACTCACTGCCATCTTCCTTCCTTCCTTCCTTTCTTCCTTCCTTCCTTCCTTCTTTCCTTCTTTCCTTCCTTCCTTTCTCTTTGTTTCTTTCATTCTCTTTCTTTCCTTCTCTTTCTTTTTCTTCATCCTTTTCATTTATTCTTCCTCTATATGTCTAACAAAATATAATCAGTAATAATAATCCTAGAAATTCAAGTAAAACCATGAGATATGATCACAATAAAGAAATGTATGTGAAAATTTATATGAATTGATGCAGAGAGTAGAAAAACAAAAAACCCCTCCACTAAAGAGATTACAAACACACAAATAAAACAGTAACAAGAAGATGAAATTAAATATGTTTGTAATTACAACAGCCAAGCTAAGCTTCTATGTATGTGTGTGTTTGTATATATACTGGTGATGTATTTGTATACATACACACATATACTTTTTCCATTTCTAATAGTTCATAAAGGCAGTTTAGGTTTTTTTTCAAAAATTAATACTATTCCTGTCAACACAAGTAGCTACATGTATGTTATCTTACCATCAAAATTGGGCAAAAACACTTCTTTAAATTTATCACATGCTTTCACTATGATATTGTATTATAGGCATTGTCATAAAGCACAGTTTCCCTTCTGTAAAATGGGTATGGTAATAATGATAGTTGAAGTGAAACGGTCTGTAAAGAAATTACTTATAAAATGTTAGCGCTTCTTAGAAAGAAGTTACTGTATTAAAAACTCTTTCAATGGAAGTAGATACAGTTATTTTAGTCTCAAGTGCATTGATAGCTACAGTAACTCACCATGAAATGGAAACTGTCTCATTTTATTTAACTGACTCTTTCTTTGAAAGAAAAAAAGAGAGAAAAAGGTGACCAATGTTTTCCAGTGATAAACTATTTTTCTCCTTCTATAAAGACAATCTTATAGTGACAAGAAACATCAAAACAGAGTAATCCAAACACTAGTCAAATCTGTTAAGGATGGCAGCTTCTCTACAAGCCAACCTATCCCCATATAAATTATATGTATATAAACCTGTATCTTAACTGCAATCCCAACATGTTTATCAATTTCCCTAACTGTAACGCTCAGTGTTTTCTAACAAAAATATTTTATTTTATTTTGCATTAACACATGGTACAATTCTGTACTGATTCAGAAATTATAATTTCTGGTTTTCTCAAGGAGGAATATTCTTTGCTTTTTTTAATTAAGAAAAGAGGCAATTGATTTGACATGGTTTACTCTCATGTGTGATATTAACTGGATAAACATAACTTTTATCCATACTCATTAAACTCAGTCAATCCACAGTTATCCCAGAAGCTAAAAAAATTTCAATAGTAATCTTTCATTATAGATCATATACAAGAGACAAGACAACAGCATGCTATGGACTATTTAATAAAAACATTTCTCAACAAATATATTTAATCATGCAAGTCTGTTCTGTAAATAAGTGACTATTAACAGTATGTCATTCTTTTTTAAATAATAAATGTATTTTTTTTAGTTTATAACACTTGGCTCCACAAGTTTTTGGTTTTCAAATTTCATCTCCCTCCCTCTCATCCTGTCTCACAATATGTCATTCTTAAGTGAAAAATCCCATAGCTTAAATATAGAACATTATCTCTTATTGCTAGTTCCCTTTAAATAAAAACAAAGAATAAGCTAGAAGTTCAATAATTCCAATAAAATAACATAATGATCATACAATAATTATTTTAGTGAAGTATTACCAAACACTACTGTGAAAAAATTTTAGTAATTAATTTATGTCTATTTAAAAATAAATACTTTAATTACAATTCATAATAAGTTCTTAACAGTTGGAAAATAAATATATACATAAATTCAATACAAAGTTTTAAAAGCCTTTTTGGAAACAAAAAATACTTCTTTTTGTATTGTTACTACTCTAGCTCCCATTTGGGTCACTAGTGTCAGTAAAAATCTATTAAATGTTTCCACCTCCAGAAATTTCAGTGCAGTCACTCCCATGCATCAGCAATTACTGTGAATACAAACATCTGGTTATTCAGAAACAACATAATTTAACATTTGGACTCATGTGGTCCATGGATTTGTGGTAGTCTGAGTTACCAATTACAAAGAATATAAAATGGAAGAGTAATTAAACTTCTTTCATGGCTGTAGAGGATAGATCCAGGGCAAATGCATAGAAGTTGCAAATAAGCAAATGTAGGCTTACAATTGGGGTTAGAAAAAAAAATCTAACCATTGGTCCTATACAAAGTAGGATCAGTGGAGTTGGGAAAAAAGGAGCTCTCTCTCATTTGGAGGTTTCCAAACAGAGGTAGGATGAACATTTATTTGGATGAAAGAACAAATGAATGACTGAATGAAGGTATTGTAACATGCTTACAGTATTCCAGGGACTGGGCTAAGCATTGAGGATATAAATGCCAGCAAGCAAGAGAAGCCATTCTTCTAAAGTAACATGCATATGCATACTAATAGGGAAGATATACATAAGGAAAGAGAGAAGGTGACAAGACAGTAGAATGGTCAGAAAGTAGCAAGTAAGGGGTATAGACCCCGGGTTCTAGGCAAGATAAGATGAAAGATCAGAGAATCACCAGAGAAGAGCCTAAGTTCCAATGAAAGGAGGAATAAAAGGGTAAGCAACTCATAATAAGGAATAAGATTATGTAGTAGGCAAGGGACACAGACAGATCTGCAGTTTAGGAAAACTACTTCAGCATCTATGGAAGATGGATTATAGTAGGGATAAATTTGAATTGGTTTAAGGAGGAGAGAAAGGAATAATCATTTACCTAGTACCTACCATGTTCCAGGCACTTTACAAATATCTCATCTGATCCTTACATCAGCCCTGGGATATAGGTGTTATTATTGTCAGTTGGGGAAACTGAGACAGGGAAGGTTAAATGACTTGTCCAGCGTTATACAGCTAGTAAGTATCTGTGGCCAGATTTGAACTGCCTTCCTGATTTTAGGTTACTTTTCTATCTATTGTTCCATCTAGCAATTGTGATAGTTAAGCGAAGAGATGACGAGGTTCTGAACAGCTGTGAGTAGAGAAAAGAAGATGGATGAGAAGAATATTATTGGGGTAGAAATGATAAGATTTGGCAACTCATTCAATATTTTCTTAAGGATCTATGCCATGTTAAGGATAAAATCAAAAATGTAAAACTGGGAGATTGGAAGTGAGCTGGGGGAGAGTTCATTATAGTGGATTGAGGGTAGAAGATGATTAGAAATATTTAATGAAGAGTGAGACAGAGATTTCTATGGACGTTCACTCTGAAATGTTGAATAGACAGTTGGAGTAGTGTGTCTATAAAATTTGTGTTTTTAAAGTTCTTAGGAAGTCGATGCACAGATATTTGTATAATGTTATGACTTTTCTGTGTGTATTTTAATCCATTTGTTTTGTCTTCTAATCACTGTGTGTGATGAATTGGATAGAGGGCCAGCCTTGGAATCAAAGACCTGTTTTCAATTTTTTTTTCTTTAATATACTAGCTCTGGGAACTTTGGCAAGTTACTTAACCTGCTTTTGCCCATCTACTTCTCAAAGACTGTAAAATCTTAGTTACATTCCTGATCAGGCTGAGAGGAAGGACTTTCACATTGCAATTTCCAGGTACAGCTGAAACCCCAGATTTGATCAAGAACAAAAACAGCCAACAAAAAAAGTAATGAATGTTCCTCCATTATCATCAAATTCACTGAGGGGGCTCTATACTACTGAAGGTTTGGATTGAGTTGGAATGGGGAAAACATTTCCATAAATATGGATTCATTCTTTTTGTTTGAGCATCTTCTCTGACAGTGATAAATAACTTAGCTGATCATAGGTGTTCATACTGTATACACACATATGTATGTATGTATACACACATATATTAATATTATTACTAATCTCATCATTGGAAGATGGTATCTCTAGATTACTGTCATATTGTGAGATAATGGGATCGTAAATTAAGAGATGGAAGGGACCTGATAAGTTATCTATTCCAAATTGTTCATTTCACATAAGAAGAAACAGAGGCTGATAGGTTAAATAATTTGTCCAATGGCACATGAGCAGGGAGTGACAAAAACTGGGATCTGAACATAGATCCTCTGCTGAAACAACAGGTAGATTATCCAGGGGATTGAGCACTGAGCTGGGCATGAGGAAGACCTGAGTCCAAATCTAGATTCAGGTACTTACTAGTCAGATGACCCTAGACAAGTTATTTAATCACTGTGTGACCTTGGGCAATTCATTGAACCTCTGGCTGTTTGAGTTTCCTCAAATATTACATAGAGATAATCATAACATCTCTCTCTCAGAGTTTTTGTAAAGATCAAAGGAGATAATATTTGTTAGCTAGCACCACATAGTAAGTGCTCTCTCTCTCTCTCTCTCTCTCTCTCTCTCTCTCTCTCTCTCTCTCTCTCTCCTTCTCTCTCCATACACACATACATAATGTATGTGGATTTATTTGTTTATATATGTATGTGTACATACATATACACATATATACATATTGTCTTGTGTAAGTATATTGCATATGCATGGTTGTGTGCGTCTATATATGTGTGTATCTATATATGTGTTTATATATGTGTCTACATATATACATACGCGTGTATGTGTATCTATATCTACATCTATCTGTATGAAAGTAACTTTGGGGGATGATCAAAGTAACATGGAAAGACTTCCTGCTTTGGGGCTAATTGAACGAATAAACAAAATTTGTAAATGCAATGCCTGGACTATACAGTCCCTAAAATTAGTTTGACAGCTGATAAATGAAAATTGCAGGCAATTACTAGCTATAAAGACTTGATAATTATGACAAAATTAATCTGTATTCTCTATTGCAGTGAAATCTATCAAATAATTTTAGTGGCTGTTATCTTTATTATGAGAAGAAAAAGGATTCACTTTAGTCTTGTCAAGCTGTCTAGAATGTGAAAATATAGAGTGTGGGTTGAAAATAGCCCAATATCATGAACTTTGCCCAGTCCTTTGCTTTATGTGGCAACTTAAAGGTTATCCCGATTAAATAGAGGGCTCTGCAATTATTATACTCTGTATTTTTCCTGTAGAAGGAAAATAAACTGTTCCCCAAAAGTCCCTATACTTTTATAGAGAATAACTTGTTCTATTTAATTTCTTTCTGTGACTTTTAGTACCAGGTTCTTTGGTACCGTTTACCTGTCTTTCTCTTTTTAGCCTTTTTTTTTTGCTAGGAAAATGAGTGACCACCTTCATAAAAACCATGTCACCAACAGCTCGCAGGCTGACAAATGGAAGAGGAATTACTTTTGCTCTTTTAGGCCTCACAGGGAAACAAGAAGCACCTATGAATATATAAAAATATATATAAAATACACATAATTTTAACAGTTGCAAGGATTTTTACAAATATTTTATTAACACAACAACACTGAGAGGTAATAGTCATTTATTGATTGGGCAATGACCAACAATGGAATATTAATGCCATGCAACATTTCAGGACTATATAAATAAAAAAGACAAATATTATGTGTATAGAAAAATATAAATAAAAATACAAATATTATGAGTATAGAGAAACATGAATTAGAGACCCATGAATTAATGTCAAGTGAAATAATCAGGGCCATAAAAATGGTAAAAAATTACAAAGACCAAACTTGGCCTAAAAGAAGAGATATGAGAAAAGAAAATTATGTGATGAAAAAGAAAATGTATATATCAATGTATTTTTTAAAAAATGATGTATAATTCTGAAAGCTAGGGATTTGTTCTCTCTCACTTACTCAGTGCATAGCATAGACCATATTGTGAGTAAATACTTGATCATTGAGGTACAGAATTTTTTGTTATTCTCTTTCCATTTATATTTCTGGACTCATTGTTTACGTCATTTTCCTGGTTCTGTTTATTTTTCATCAATTTATATATGTCTTCCTTTTGTATTCTTTATATTAATAATTTCTTATTTTATAGTATTAGTCTATTACATTCATTTACTTTATTTTGTTTAGCCATTCAGAAATTGATGGCCATCCTTCCCCACCTCCCCAATTCTTCACTATTAAAAATAAGGATATAAATATTTCTAGGTATATCACAACTTAAATTTTATCTCTGACCTTTTGGTATGTGTCTAGTAGTGTGATCTGTGCATAAAGAGTATAGACATATCAGTACCTAACATAGAATAATTCTTAATGGTTTTTTTTCACTAATTTTTTTTTTACTAATTCACAGTTCCATCAACAATGTATTTGTGTGGATGTCTTTGGTCAACCCCTCCAATATTTACTATTACCATCTTTTCTTATTACAAATATTCTCTGTTTGAGATGAAATATCAAGGCTGTTTTGATTTATATTCTTATTATTTGTTATTTCTTATAGTCCTTTATATGCAAATGCTTCTTTATTAACATTAATATTCATAATTTCTAAAGACTCAAAAGTGGGTTGTTGTTATTGTACAGGGCCTCTCACTCTATCCACTGTGCTACATAGGTATGCCATTGTAGGTATGGGTAAGTGACACTATAGTGCTGTCAAGAATTGCACTGGGGAAAACAAAACATCATTAAGGATAGAATCCAAATGTTCTTGAAATTTTCAGTACATGGGGTTCTAAATGGGATCACAGATCCCTTGAACCTTCAATGAATACATTTCATTTTGTCATTCAGTCATTAAGTCATGTCCAACTCTTCATGAGCCCATAGGTCATAGCATGTCAGGCACCTCTATCCTCCACTGTCTCTCAAAGTCCGTCCAAGTTTATGTTCGTTGTTTCTATGACAATATCTATCCATCTCATCCTCTGCCATATCCTTTTCTTTTTTCCTTTAATCTTTCTCAAGATCAGGACCTTGTCCAATGAGTCTCATCTTCTCATTATTTGGCCAAAGTATTTAAGCTTCAGTATTTGTCCTTTCAATGAATAGTCTGGATTAATTTCTTTAAGTATTGACTATTTGATCCCTTTGATGTCCAAGAGAATCTCAAAAGTTTTCTCAAGCACGACAATTTGAAAGTGTCAGTTCTGTGACACTGAGATTTTCTTATACTCCAACTCTCACAGCCATACATGGCTAGTGGAAAAAATCATAATTTTGACTATATGGACATTTCTTGGCAAGGTAGTATCTCTGCTTTTTAGTATGTTGTCCAGATTTGCAATAGTTTTTCCTCCAAAGAGCAAGTATCTTTTAATTTCATGGCTGTAGTCACTGTCTGCAGAGATCTTTGAGGCCAAAAATACATAATCATACACTGCTTCCATTTCTTGTATTTCTCTCCCAGTAAGTGATGGGAACAGTTGTCAACATCTCTTTTTTAAATTTTTTGGGATTTTTTAATGTTAAGCTTCAAGCCAGCTATTGCATTCTTTTTTTTCACTCTCATCAACAATCTTCTTGATTCCACTTCACTTTCTGTCATCAGAGCGATATCATATGCAGATCTGGGATTGTTGATATTTCTCCTGGCAACCCGAATTCTGGTTTTTGATTCATTCAGCCTGGCATTTCACATTACGTATTCTACATATAAGCTGAATAAATAAAATGACAACAATATACAACCTTGTATTCTTTTTTCTAAACTTAAACCAATCAGTTGTTCCACGTATGGTTCTAACCCTTGCTTTTTGGCCTGCATAGATGTTCCTCAGGAGACAAGTAAGATGACTGGCTCCTCCTGTTATTCCACAGATTTGCGACACTGCTGTAATACACACAGTCAAAGACTTTAGTGTAGTCAATGAAGCAGAAGTAGATGGGCTTTGTTTATTTCTGGAACTTCCTTGCTTTCTCTATAATCCAGATAATATTGACAATTTGGTCTCTAGTTCCTCTGTTTCTATGAAAACCAGCCTGCTCTTTTGGTAATTCTTGGTTCACAAATTGCAGAAGCCTATCTTGCAGAATCTTAAGCATAACCTTGTTGGCATGTGAAATGAGTGCAATTTTTCAGTAATTTGAACTTTCTTTGGCATTTTCCTTCTTTAGGATTAGGACACAAACTAATCTTTTCTAATCCAGAGGCTCCTATTGAGTTTTCCAAATTTGTTGGCATATTGAACGCAACATTTTAATGTCGTTGTGTTTTAGGATTTTAATAGCTCAGCTGGAATTCCATCATCTCCTCTAGGCTTATTGTCAGCAATGCTTCTTAAGGCCTTCATTCTTCAAGATGTCTGGCTCTAGATCAGTAATCATACCATCATAGTTATTGGTAATGTTAAGATCTTTCTTTAATAGTTATTTTGTGTTTCCTTGTCACCTGTTACTAGTCTCTTCTTCTAAGTCTCTACCATTTTCGTATTTATCGTGCTCATTTCTATGTGGAACATTCCCTTGATAGGATGGCATGGAGATAACTGCAGATTAACAAAATCTTCTCTACTCTCTGATAAGTATATATCACTATTTTTTGGTCATGTGGCTATTTCAAGGCATTATTTTCTGCTACCTACTTGTATGATTAATTTCTTAAGTTCCAAATGCCAGACATTTGATACAGTCAGCTATAGTGTAGTGTGGAAAATCCCTTGCTTTTAAGGGCAGATTGACAGTTTTTCATCAGAATAAGAAACCCTGAGCAACTACATCCAGACAACAAAAATATAGATGTAAATCTTTTCTTTGATCCTTTCTCCCTCAGCCTACTGGGTTAAAGTTTAAGATCAAAGTTCTTTGTTACCAGGAGAAAATCTTGTTGCCTCCATACTTCGGTACATTACCCTATTGCTCAAACAAAAGAAAGATGACCTATATGGAAGAAGTGCTGGTGGCAAATCTTCACATTTTTTTTTCAAAATCTTCAAAACATTTTTTAATTACTGGCCCCCATAGAACAAGCAAAACTATCTCTTCCTGTCCATGGAAACTTTTAATTCTCTGATTATCTTTACCTCCTGGGTGTTTCCTGCAAACTTCTAACCTCTATCTTGGGGTATGTTTGAAGGTCTATCCATGAAAACTCTCGATTCTGACTCCACCTACTTAGCTACTCTTTCTGCCTCTTCAAGGGTTACATCAATTTTAATTAAATTAATTACCTAGGAATTAATTGAGATAATTGCTTGGAAACATTTAATTAAACTGGTAATAGAGAACATAATCTCCTATTATTAGAGGACCTACCCTATGTTTCCCAGAATATAACCCTCATTGAGTTTCCATTCCAAACCCTGGACAACAGGGAAGTAGGGGCCAGGGAGGCAGTGAATCAGTTTTTAGTGTTTTATTTTATTTTTTTCCCAACCTGGAGTGAGCAAAATATGATTTACTCATAAACTTACTACGCTGATGAAGATAAAAAACTCAGGACCCAGCAGTTACTATTGGTCTCAGACTTATTCACTGCCTTCTACTAATAAAATTCTTCTGAAACATTGTGATCAATGTCCTTGCATGTCTGGAGAATACTGAGAATCATCATGCTTACATTTCCCCAAGTTTCCTTGTCTTCATTTCCTTAGCTGTGAGCTACCAAAGTAAAATCAACCAATCAACCTCTTGAAATACTCTCAGAGGATTTAGAGCTGGAATATCCAGCTACCTCAGAAATTATCTAGTCTAAATACAGATAAATAAACTGAGGCCCAGAGAGCAAATTCTATTTAAGAAATTATCTAGTTTAAATACAGATAAAGAAACTGAGGCCCAGGGAGCAAAAGGATAAATGACCAAGCTCACAAGGCAGAAAATAGCACAGATGGATGGCAAATCCAGGACATTAGATTCCAAATTCAGCAGTCCTCTTTTTTTTCCTTTTCATTAAGGTATTTGATGTCATTAAAGAATTTCCTACATAGGCAATACATCCTTTTTTCAAATTTTATCCTCATGGGACCAGAGAGGTTAACTGAATTTCCAAATGTCACAATGGCAATAAATGCTGGAGCTGAGCTTTGAACCCAGGGCCTCGGACAACCAATCCAACATTCATTTCATAATATTATGCTGCCACTTTTTTTGATGCAGCTGTTGTGAAATAATATGATTTGCTTTAATTAAAAAAAAATCTGGTTTTATGGGTTTATATAAATAAAAGTTAGAATGAAGTTTTAGCAAGAAAAAAGTTTGCAAGTCAGATGTCTTACCATTGGAAACACTGAATAATTAGATTGCATATCTATAACCTAACAATATGATGTGCTTACCCTGAGATGTATGGCAAGGTTTGGGCTTGTCACTGAAAATTTTAAGTGACAAATGCTTATTTTTGCCACAAAAAGTCAATGTCTTTTTTAGCTACTGCTTTCTCAGCTGAAATAACTCATCCCAGTGATATACACAGAATGCACACTACTGAAAAACTTCCTTCTGCCATCTGCAAATGGAACATAAACAGTAGGAGGCCACCCCATCTCTAATGTGTAAGTTCTCTTAGTGGAAAGCATCAAGGAACAGATGTTTGTAAGAAGGCTGCTTTAGCCTTTCCCAATCTTCTTATATAAACTCCAAAAGTGGATTCAGGGGCAATATTACTTTCATTTTAACTAAAGGATTTTGGTATAAGGCAGAGGGAGAGGAAAGGTTGCTATGGGTCATCTTGGACTTTACTTAGACTTACATATCTGCTGCAAACTCTTCTATAGAAATTATAGCATCCCATTGGGTGTCCGGTTCAGTTTTTCTCCCAGTCCCTGCTTCTCCATCATTGAATCCACTAAGGTTGTGAACCATCTAGTAGATACCTCAGAATTATATGGCTCAATTGTTATCCTCTTATAAAAGCGTAAATTTAAGACTTACGTCTTTTCCATTGCCTGTGTTCCAGGTTTTGCATTCTGGTTCATACTCATTTCATGGAGTTTGATACATGTGGCAAGAGTTGTTTTTTTCAGCTCAAAAAGTTGTGCTCCCAATCTCTCTCAAAAATATGACTTGAAATATCTTAATAGTATAAGCCACAGACCCCTATAATAAAAGAAAGATATTGAATCTCCTTGAAATATGATGTCATTGAACTGTCTGTGAAAACATTGGCTTTGCCATTATGTCAACAAATCATAAAAGGGACCAAGATGGATCCTGGGCATATCTACAACACCTACAAAAGTGAAGAGCTTGAAGACTTCTATGAGTTTTTGAGACATGTTAAGGAAAAGAAGAACATAGGTTGTGCATCTGAAGGGAGAATTTCTGTCTTATTATCAACTAGCTTAAGTGGAAAATATCTGTAAAAGATTTAATTTTCCCCTTTTACCTTATTTTTGGTGTAGAAACTGAGATTTGCTTTTAAAAATAACAGCATCTAACATGTATTATAAGCCATGGACATCAAATCAGCAGCTTTTGTGTCATGGTAAGAGAAAAAAAATACATAGAAATTATAATAATGCAACATCAACAAACATGAACATTTTACATGTACAAAGAAAGCCGATTTTTTCTTGATTGGAATGTTCCTCTGTGCCTGGGATCTTCTCATTAGTGCAATTTTCCTCCACTATTAATTCCAGCCTTCTTGTCTTATTGGTGAGTTCCTTTTGAGACCTTCATTTTGGGGATGGATCCAGGTCAGCCTTAATTTATTTCTCTCCTGACATTGCTTCTGCCTCTAAGGGCATGGCTACCATGCTCCACTTAGGTACTCCATTTTGTCTCCCCTTCCCCTGTTTTTCTGTTCCTTTCTATGTGTTGTCTTCCCTCATTAGAATATTAAGTTCCTTGAGGATGACACTGAATTTTTTCTTGTATTTGTAGCCCCAGGACTTAATAAAATACTTAACATGTAGTAAATATTCAAGAAATTCTTCTTAACTTCCTTTGCCTATACCTCAAGGACATAACAGACAGAATAAAAGGTCCTATTTTAATCTAACTAGTAGGATCAGCACTTTTTGTGGTAGCACCTCCCCAAAAAAACAGGAAAAAATTGATGTTTATCCCTTTGGAAATGTCCAAACAAATTGTATCAAATGAATATGATGGAATATGATTGTTTCTTAAGCAACAAAACATATGAAGACTTCACAGAAGCATGAGAAGACCTATATAAACTGATTCAGAATAAATGAAGCAGAACCAGTTAAACAATGTACACAATGACTAGAACATTGTAAATGGAATGAACAACAATAAAAGAAAGAAACTGAATGGTATGGAATTATAATTACTAACCCTAATCCTTGAGAATAGTTGAGAAACTGAATCTATCTCTCATCTTCATAGAGGCAAGAGAAAAATTTAATATACTTTTAGACATGTGTTCACCAGTGAGAGTCACTAAGGAATATGTAGTTGGACAGCTGGTGCTCAGATTCTTTCCCTTCACTCCTCCTTGATGGATAGGGGTAGAGCTGAATTCTCCCCAGATCCTCCCTAACTCCTGTGGCTCAGGGTGTGATCTTCTCTCTCCTCATCACCCTCATTTCCTTACCCCCTGAAGATTTAAATCAGCCACATCCTGTTACAAAAATTGGTTTACTTTTCCCCTTGATGTAACATAATGGTTCTCTGGTCCTTATAGCCTTTCTAGTTCATGTTTTGCTATTGTCATTGTTTTAATCAAAAATTCTTAATATAATTTTAATAGCTCAGAGTCATCAGTTAGAAAAATTCCTAACATTCAGAGAGAAGTTTGGTTTTCTTCCTTAACTTTAATTTTTCCCCAGGGCTATTTATCTTAGTGGAAAAAATCAAGATACAAGAAACATTTAGGTAAAATATTCAGTTTTCAGGCTGCTGTCACTAGAGAGTAACGGAAAGGGAAAGCTGGGAAAGAGCAGACTTATTTGGCTCTTATCAATCTCTCTCTTCTCTGCCACAGCTTAACTCTCTTTTTCTTTTCTCTTTTTGCCCCATTAGCTTGCCTTTTTTTTCCCTATGCCACTGATTCTATTTCAGCTCCTTAAGTTTTGGCTAGGCCTGGGTTAATGTGTCTCAGTAGCAGGTAGTGATGAGCTCTTGGAGTCCATCTTTTTTCCTATTAATTTGTGTATTGCATGCTGCATGTTTTCTTTATGAATTCCTATATATGCTATGTTTCCCTTCCATTTCAAAGATAACCCCTCATTACAAATTAGCATCTGGGCAGAGAGGGAGGGATTGTTTCACCCTCATACCTAAAATCACAAGATTCTAGTAATTTCTCAGACTCTGATTATACAGGGTATTTATTGGTGTCACTAAATCTCTGTCCCTCCCTCTTTTTTCCCCTCCTTATCTTCATTTTTGTAAGGGCTCACTGGGTAGAGAAGTTGACAGTGATATATTTAGAAATAATGGTTATATAAAACTATTGTAAGATTAAAAACTAAAGTTAAAAAAGCAAAGAAAAACAGTTATTACCTACAACTACAGTAATAGTATCTGATTACCTAAATAACCTTACCTACCTATAAACTTCTATCTATCATAATACCATGAAATTAACTAATAAGAAACAGTTAAAGACATAGTGTGTAGAAAAGACTCTACTTCTCCCCAATACAGATATGAAGTTTAGATCAGACATTGTTCCCACTTTCATGGAGTTTAGACATGTAAGGTATTGCTGCATATTTTGGATATTTTTACTATGTACCATATCACATTTTTTGAACCACTGTAATTTCTGAATATTGGAAATGATTAACCAACACTCACAAATTTTTGTCAGCTATTATCACTCTGTCACTACTAATAACACATACTGATGTGCTTATACATATTTTAGTTTTTGACAAGTGGAAAATGGAAAGAATGACTATGTCAAATCTGTATCATAAAGCCTAACACATCATAGTGATGAGCATGCACTTTGATGGATACAGTGAAGGCATTTTTAATTATTTGGGAAAGTATTGTCATTGGGACTAGCTCTTAAGAATAAGTAACATTTTAGATAGCATGTGGCCAGCCATCTGCAGGATTCCAGTAGAATGCCATTTCAGTGAACTCAATTATGCGATGGGGAGTATTACAAGTCATTAGTTGGTCTCTTTGCATCCTGTGATTTTACAAAGGCCCACAGAGACAAAGCACACTCTGTGAGAAAAAGGAATAAAAATAAACATATACTTTTAATGGGAGTGAAAGTCAGAGCCAGAGCCATCTGCCCAGAGTACCGAAGTGTGTAGAAGAGTAAGTCCTTTAAAGAGGTCAAGTTTGTCTCTCTTGGTGTTACTAATAATCGTAGGCCCTGTAAAGATAAAGAACTATCATTAGCAGAAGAGCCATTCTCATGCACCAATGAGGAGGCTGGCTCCACGATGCTCTACTACTCACTAGAATTCCTAAAATTCCCAATGATATTCTTAAAAATTGGCTGAAGACAATAAACATTTATGACAGTGATTTCCTGTGGAACATTTTAAGAAGTATTTCCTAGTAGAGAATCTCTTCTTTTATTTTCAAATTGTTAGTGCTTTGATTAAAGCAATTTGCAACAGGATGAAAAACTTGACTCCTAAAGCAAATAATTTTCCCATTTCTTAGGGTTTCATAGACTTGGATATGAAACTATATGAAAGACATTTCTAGGAAAAACTTATAGGATATTCACAGGATGGCACAATTTGCCATTTTGGTTACATAAATGATGTTTGGTGGATTCGTTTTTGTTGGAACATTCATGCCACTTCTGTTGATGAGAATAAGACCAAAGAACGATGTATAGCACTCACCTCCAACCCCTACCCCACCCCAAAGTTTACATGTGTATGTAGCCTCGTACATGTTGGCACTTTCAGTTAATGCACCTGGGTTCATATGCACCTAGAAAGAGGACCATAACAAAGTCTAGGAAAGATTGGTTGTGATTGGCTGTGCAATACACAGCCTTACCATCTTTAGCTTATAAGCTCAAATGTTCCCATCAAATGGTTTGGTTTAGGGTATTAGGAAGAGGAAAACCACTTACAAGTAGGATCCTCTGAAGCAGGGTCACTGGGAAAGGTCAGACATTAATCAATTATGTTTCAAGCATTTCAAAGCTACCTTCCAGATCAAGCAATAGAGAGGTATGGCATGCAATAACTGAGTAGGGGCATTGTGTCAATGAGGAGGAAAATCAGGAGCCTCAGTAGGTAGATTTATTCTCCTCCTGAGTTCCAGTGTAATGCTGGAGACAGACTATGTCAGAGCGGTCAGAGAAACTCTGAGATGTCCTAAGTGAAGGCTATATCTGTCTGCCACAGAACACAAATGGATTTAGATTCAATTTTCCAACTCTTTACTACAGAGTCCCACCAGATTAGCTATTTTATTTGTTCAATAAAAATGTTCTTCTAACGAATTTCTGGGATAAGCAATGTTTTTCTGTAACAGCATTCATTGGTGGAGCTGGGGGGAGGGCAGAGAAAAGGAAAAAAAAAACCCTGCATGCAGTCTGTCAGCATACATATCAAGAGTTCACATATATATTGTAGTATTACTAGTTTAAGTCCAGGAAAGTAATATAACTGTCCATGAGCCATTATTCATCATTATGACATCTGATTTGTTTTTTCTTCCAAAAGGGATTCAGATTCTGGAGAAGCCATCAATTCACCCTTGGGAGTGGAGACAACTTGGTTTTGAATTTTTCTTGGGTTTGGCTGATAGTTCCAAATCTCTGCAATGGTGCATCAGGCTATTCAACAGCAAAGAGCTACATAGCATTTGAAAGTCCTAGAGAATAACTTCAGGGAGGCTGTTAAATATTTCTTTAATTTTCACTTGGAAAGACAAATTAATTTTTGATCTAAAAAAAAATTTAAAAAAACTTTGTTTCTTCTAGATGTCCACTCAGGATGAAAAAGACTGGGAGAACATGTTTATATCCCCCTTCACACACACACTGAGACAGAAACACACAGACACAGGCACAGAGACACAAATACAGACACACACACATGACAAATATGCAGTCTGATGGAGATCAAATACATTGCAAGTTGCAGAGTAAGTATTAATAGCCAGATTGTATGGCTCCAAATTCACTCTAGCAAGGTCCTGATTAATGTGGATAATGTACTCCATGATATATTTGCATTATTCAAAGTCACATTGGATATTTTCATTTGGCTGGGACCAATTACCATATTTTTATAGTTATAACTTTGAATAATGCAAATTTTAACACATAGTAGCATTTCATGGTACTCATTATTCACACTAATTGGAGCCTCACTATAATTATTCCATGAAAACATTGGGAAAATATAGTGATACTAAGTGTAAGGTATGTGTTTTTGTATAAGTAATTCTGTGAAAAAGAGAGCATTAGGTAAAAACAACTTTGGGGATAGAGAAAACAGTTCCGTAATAATAGAACTGAGCTTAGGGATTAGAATTTGAAGTAGATAGCACTTTGGAGACATGCAACAAGGGATGGCATGTTCAGTTAAGGAAGAGATTAAACAAAGCGATATCCTAGGTTAATCTTAGATGATTGGCCTTTTATGGCTAAAGTGTGGTTGGAGAGATTGTTATAGAGTTTGGTTATGATGAAAAAAAAAAGTTTAGTACAAAATCAAATTGATCGAAAAATGCATTACAGGGTTATACATCTGTATTTGAAAATATACTTAATATTTCATTATCCACATGTGGTAACTGTACAAAAGTGTGTACATATGTATGTACATACATATATACACATATAGTATGTAGAGACATAGTTGTAGATCATAAGATATAGATGATATGAATGAAACAGATGATAGAGAAATGTTGTAGATATAGATGTAAAGATATGCAGGTACAGATGTAGATATTGACTACTGGATGACTTTTATGGATTGTCCATATAACCATATATTCTGGTCTGGCCAATTATTATTCTTCATCCAGTTCATCCACTGGTCCACTTCATTCTTTGTGGCTTGTTGGCTTAAATTCTTGACACGTTTGCTGATATTATTTAGAAAGCTCGGTAATAACCAGCCATTAGAACTGAATAATAGAGAACAAGTCAAATTCTACTTGGTACAGTGCACATTTCTTTTAATAAATACAGGCTTCTCTCTGAAACAATAGTCCATCTTTCACTCTAATACTCTTCTGTTGATCTTATATGACTTAGAACTATGAATTGCCCTAGTCTCTGTGGAAATAAGGTTTTGTATCACGCAAAGTTCAATGGAGAAAGATTCATGCCAGTCATAAATAGAGTGCCATATATCATCAATGATGACTTGTCCAATGGAAGTGCTGTAAAAGACACAAAAAAGATGTGAGACTAGAAAATGATGTGGACTGGAAAAATAATGAGAGAGAACTTATGGAAAGCTGATGTCCTCCACTAGTACCCACAGTATGTCAAGATATCTAGAGAAAAGGCCCTAGAAAAATGTATGGGACCCTCTATGGAATATTCATAGCAGAACATGGAGAAGAACAACAGAACAAGAAGTCATGAATGACTTTTAATAATTTTTGTGTAAGATAAATACTTTTAAGACTAGTGTTATATCTGCCTATGAATATGTTCACAAATATATACATGTGCATATATTCTATGTATTTGCATACAGATAAACACAATATATTTATATATACACACACATTCAGTATATACTTTGCTATGTTATATTATGGTGTTACAGTTAAAATATTATAATAGTAAATGAGGATCTAATCTTAGCAAATTTAAAATCAGCAGGAGTAATTGTTGTAAAAATAATCGTAAGTAAAACCTTTTATCTTTTTGAGCAATACAAATCTATGAAATATGGACTGAGGAGGGACACCTCCCTCTACCCATGAAATGTAGAAGAGATGATATGACAGAGTAGGATGAAACTAGTGAGAGGGCATGGATACCTACAAGCTCAATGACTTCTTGGCTAGGTAATTTGCCTTTGTCTGCCTTAAATATTATTACCTGCCCCACCTACTTAAGATCATAGATCTAGGCCTAGAAGGAAGCTTGGGGGAAGGGCAAAATTTAGTCCAACACAGTCATTTTTACAGATGATGAAAATGAAGCCAACAAACTAAAATAACTTATGCAGGCCATGAAAGTATCAAGTGTCAGAGGTAGAATTTAAATTTAAGACTTTCAAGCTTTTATTTAATGTATCATACTGTCTTAGTGGGTAATTAATAGCAACAGTTATGACATAAGGTATGTAGAAGTTATACATGGAATTTTAATATTGCATAGGGAAAGTCCTATGTGAACTAATTAATCAATTAATTGGTTGATTAAGGGCCTACAATATGGCAGGCTATACTTAATACTTGGCATAGAAAAATAAAAATGAAATAGTTACTTCCATAAGGAGCTTACATTGTATTTGAGAACTAGAACACATTCATTGCTAAGCATATATATTAAAAGTGAATATGTGTTTGTATGATATGTGAATAATAGATAATATATGCACACATATAGTAGAAATGTGTAAATATAGATATAGATGAGACATGTAGATTCTTATATTGTTCATGAGCATAAGAAAGGTTAATTCATAATTGGCAGGTCCAGTGATCAGCAACTGGGCAGCTCAGAGAAGGCCTCACATCTACATTTGGTGACATTTGAATTGATCTTGAATAAAACTAAGAATTTCAAGAGGCAGATTTGTATAAAGTTCATAGCAGGTATGAGGGACAGAAAGTACAATGGCCTGAAAGAGCAGATGAAATAGTACACATGAGAAATAGCAAGGAGGCCAGTTTGACTAGACTAAGGATTGTGGTAATGGTGGTAATATGTAATAAGTTGGGAAAGGAAATATAAAATAGTATTATGGTCTAAGAAATCCATATACCCTTGCGAAATTCAAGCATGCTATCTCTTATCAAAAGCTAATAATAATCTAAGAAATTTCAACATAAATATTAAAAAGTTATCATAATTAAAAATTAATAGCTGCAGACATGCCCTTAAACTTTGACATTCTGTAATAGGCATTTTCTCTTCATTGACATTAGCTTAAACAATAATAGAGACCTACCCTTAAAATATAAATGGGTTAGATGGTGAGGCTGACACTGATGAAAACAACAACAACACAAAGATGTGAATGGATATTTAAAGAGACAAATATAGTACTGAAAAAGAGAGTCTGACTGAGATGGGTTAAGGAAAATATATTTTGTATGACTTTGAAATAGTTCCATCTAGTGGCTCAGTCTTTTAATCACACCATGAATTTAACTTGTATTTCCAACCTAAAGAGGTGATTTATCAACAAGGCAAAATGTGGTCTTGATGTGAAAATACAGAACATTCAGAAATGTGAAACAAGACGTTTTCAAGAGAAAATGGTGGGTTTATAAATTACTAATTCTCAGAGCTTGGTGTAGTGGAGTGAACTGGTCTCTGAGTGAAGAAGATCAAGGTCTTAATCCTACCAGTCTCTGGTAAATATTTATTTGGTTGCATTGTGAAAGACAGTGAATCTCTCAGTGTTCTAGACAACTGGCTAAAAATTGCAAAGAATCTATCAACCTCGGTGGGTAGAGGGAGCTTCTTCACATCATATTCACTACCAACAAGTTGAATGACCCTTGGAATGACTTGAGGAATTGTTATAAGCGATGTCATTGTCAATTGAATTTTATGGTCAGAAAAGTGAGTCAACATCATCTGGTACTGTCTACTATGCACATTTGACTCAGTCATATTTCACATACTTATGAGCCTACAATAGAGCCTGGGAAGTAATTATGAGCAACATTGATGCACTATCACCATTTTTTTCTTTCCAAGAAAGAGTTGTTTTCTATTCTGATTGGTTAATAGTATTTTAAATCTCTTGTGAGTTGTGTCCAATGTCCCTTGGATTAAAAAAAAAAGGATTTAGCACTAGAAAAGCCATAGCAAGCAGCAATAATATCCTTTGCTAATTGACATTAGCATGACAAAATAATATCAGTTCTGATATTTTCTAAGAATTCTTTGGCTTTAGGAAGGTACAGAAAAGACATGAAGTTGCATATTAAAATTAGATATGTATCAAAAATACTTTCTTGACATTGGCTTTGAAAACAAAGCCTTATTGGCCCAAATCCCACTATTTTCCCTGGGATGACTTTGTTCTACTTGTTGCAAACTTCATCATACATGTATCTCTACAATAACCATTATGGAAGTAAATGAGCTTATATAGAATACTAAGCTCATAGAGAAACAAATTTTTACCTACTGAATCACAGTAGTGCTGGTAAATAGTGGTTTTAATTAAAATTTCCTTTTAAAGCACTAGCTCAAGTACATTATATTTGAAATAAATAATAGATTTCATACTACAAGGAGCCTTCAATGTCATCTCCGTCAGCTCATTACTTATTTCACGAGTAAACAGAAAGTTTCCATGAATTAAGTTCACACAGGCTATACTTACATATCTAGGGGTTTACTGGCTAGAATACTTTCTTAAACCCAGTTCACTCTGGCTCTCATTGATTGGCCAACAATAGGTCCCTACCCAAGACCACTTCACTGTTGTTGTTTGGGCCCTGAAGGCTCAGAGTGAATATAAATAGTAATTGTTTCTCTTTTGGCCAGAAACTCTGAATGTTTTCCCCTCCCAGGATGATTTTTTTTATTAAAGGGGCCATCTTTTGGCTCACTTCTTAAACAGCCCTAATCACTTAATGGGTATTGCCTCAGTCCGTGAGACCCCAGAAAGTACTGCACTGCATCCAGGGCTGTCTCCAGTTGTTCTGATCTATAGCTGGCCAGTGAACCCAGATAGATCCAGAGGAGGAGAAAGTGAGGTTCATGACTTAGCACAGCCCTCCCTTCCTTAAATTCAATTCATTTGTAAGTCATGGTATCATCTTACTGATGTCATGGTTCTCTTCAAGAATGAGGGACAAATCATACACTATAGTCAGGAATAAAAACCAGATTATTTGATCCCAATTCTAGTGACTAAAAATACACACATATTTATGTGTATGTGTATATATATATATGCATATATATGCACATAAGTACATATGCATATCTATGTATATTTGTGTATTTGATTTTACTCTTTACCAGGACTTCTGTGGTTCAGTATATAAAAACTTCCTTACAGATTAATATGTATATATGCATACTCACACACATGGTACACATATACACATGTATACATATATTTTAATTGTGTATACCTTTGGATAACATGCTGTCTTTTAATAGCTACACCAGTAGTTAAAAACATGATTTTGACTATAGGGGCACTGTCACCTCTGATAAATAGCATGCAAATGCAAGATGGAGGATCAGACACAGGAGGTGGTCAGAGAACACCATAAAAGTGGCTCAAAGTGAGGCTGCACCTATGACCCTAGCCTCATTGGGCTCATACTTTAATAATGACCTATCTAGTGATAGTTGTGTGTAGTCTCTCAGCATCTTATCCAAAACTGGGGTACAGGAGGATGTTGATAGGATGTTTTTAAGTTAAGAAATTAGCACATCATTTTATTTATTTATTTTCTCTAGGATTTTTTTCTATGATTTTCTCTAAGATATTTTTCTCTAGGATTTTCTGTAGGATTAAGAAATAAATTAGCATGTTAGAGTGGAAAGACCACTGGAGTGTGGTTTGGGAGAAAGGAATATTTGTTTTAAACAGCCCTACTCACTTAATGGGTGCTGCCTCAGTCCAAGTGAGAACTCAGAACAACCTGCACTGCATCCAGGGCAGTGAACCTAACTGGTCACAAATAGCTGTATGACCTTGGTCTAGTCAGTGGAGTTATTTTTCAGTTATAAAGTGAGGCAGTTAAGGTAAAATAACCTTACACTCCTTTCCAGCTCTCAGATTGTCTCCACTCACAAACATGTATACACACAATCTGCCTCTCTCTCTGTGTCTGTCTCCCTGTCTCTTATCTATGTATATCTGTCTGTTTCTTACTCTCATGTTTAGATATTTCGGTAGCAGCGCAATCCATAATATCAGAATTATCAGGATACTTCTGGGTTTTTTTTAGTTCATTCTCACTTCACTGAAGCATATGATCGTAAGATTTTTCTGTTATGAGGGAACAGTGCAGGTCTTATCTTAAGATATGAAGAACAACAATATTTTTGAAAAGGTAGTGCCATTATGTTACTCTTATTTCTGTTGACAATAACATTGTACAAAACTATAATGGTATGAATCCAAGGATGCATATTTTGACAATAAACTTCATAAATTTGCAGAGAAAAACATAAATTAAAACAGCTATAGCAATTTTGAGTCAATTTTAACAATGTTAACAAAACTTCTTAAAAGCATGATCAATAATCTGGGTTTTGTATTTTAGTATTGTAAACAAACTTTCTAAAGTAGCAGATGATGACCTATTGAGCAACTTACTTCTTATTCTCATAAAAGTTATCTGATCATGTGAAGTAGATCTTAAACTTTATAAATTACATTGCTTCATGTAGTTAAATTTAGTTTTTTCTCTGCTGCTTATATATATATATATACATATGTATATATACACACATATATCAATGTATGCATACACATATACGTATACACACAGATATATATTATATATATATATATACATCCATACACATGTGTATGATGCTTTGTGTGTTCATTATACAAATGTGTGCATTAATATATAATAGAAAAAATAACCTAATCTAACTGCATAAGGAAATGTGTAAAATCTAACAGGGACAGCTAGGATGTACCGATATCTTTATCCATATCTATATCATGTTACCTATAAATCTGTATTAGTGTCTGTATCTATCTATATCTCTATCCTGGACCCAAAGATCCTGAAATAACTTATGATCAAATGGGAAATTCCCAAGTCTAACAGTCGACTGACAAAATATAGAATATGCATACATTTTAGTGATGTGTTTGAAGCTGGGGATGGGAGTTGAAGGTTTTCAACTAGCCTATCCTCTTTTTAGTGAGCAACTATAAAATGGATCATCTGCAGGTAAAAGTTAGGAATACTGTCAAAGATTTTCCTTTGCATTATTCTAAAATGGAACACTTTTGTAATGGTCTGGAAATGTGGTTCAATGATCACCCACTGTCTGTCTTGACAAATGTTATTTTTTTAATGTTAAATGCAAAGTATATTACGGTATTAACCTCCATAGATATTGATCTTATTAAATGTTCTATTTATTAATATCAGTCATCTGTATCCTCTTTTAAAAATAGAATATATTACATCCTAAAAGTGCAATTTTGCTTGATAAATACTTCACAGCCAGTTGAAAGAAAATGTGATATAAAAACAGAAGTAATTTTCATTCTTGTTGAAAGTCAAAGAATCACAAACATTTTTAGATTACATGAAGTTGAACTTTTATTAGAAAAGTTGAATTTCATGTATAAACAAAATATTTTTGAAACCATACATATACATAAACATGATACAAACAGCAACTACAATACAAACACATTTCTGTTTTTATCAACTTTAATAAAGTTTCACTAAGAATATTAATCTGAAAAAATCAGTCAGATTAACTTAGTATACACAATCCTTTCCCTCTTCAGATGATGTAATAAAATATCATAAATCTAAAATAAAATAAAGTATGCTTTGGCTCAACCCCACCTATTTCAGTAAAAGGAAACTGGAATCAATGAGCCCTGGTTACAAATTCAATCCCTTTATCATTCATCCAAAAGCTTTACAATCATTTTGATCTTAATGATATGTAAACATATTTAGGATTTCAAATGACAATTTAATTTTATAGGCTTTTAAAATGAAGCAAAACTTCCACCAATCCTTTGTTTTTAGTTTATCTCTTATTCCATGACTATAAAATAGGGAAAATATTATTTGAGACTTCCAGCATAATTCTATTACATGTCATATTTTATAAACCTGGATGTAATTAAAATATTGGATACCTTTATACCCAGTAGACTAAATGCACCTAATTCACAAACATGTTATAAATATGCATGTAAAACTAGTGGAAAAAACCATTTTGTATAGGAACGACCCTGCTTAAATTTCTGCTTTTTAGCAATTATTTTGTAATGGCACAAACAAATTATACTGCTTACTTGTATGGTAGTCATCTTTTAAAATTCCTGTATATTTGTGTTTTTTTCTATAAAAATATATATTTTGTGCTCACTGGAAAAAAAAGTAGTGAGTTGGTATGGTCTGCATACCTATTTGAATGTCTGAATATGTTTATATGGTATTATTCACAATAGCTTCTATATCATTATTAGTTGAGACACAATTTCCACTTAACTGAATGGGGAATTTATAGGGAGATGTCAGAAAATCATTGTTGTATGCAGAAATCCTTGCTTATTTTCCCCATAATTTCACAGGGAAAAAATAGTTATTTGCATACCTTTTGCTGGAAAAGATGAAGGCTTCTTAGCCTTTCTTAGACATTTATTAATCAATCTTAATTAGAAACAACTAGCCCTGTGGTATAGAAGGTAGCAGATTCTCAGCAGTACTTTATTGATGAAAAGAGCTCAAGTATAGAATTGTTAAGGGACATGCCTAAGGCTACTCAGAAAACGAGTGGAAAAATTCCAAGGAGAACTCAGACTTTCCAGTTTTTGATTCAGTGCACCTTGATCCTTTCCCTTCCACGGGAAATGGACAAGAACTTGATTGAATGTAGAACCTCAGTGGGTAGCTCAGTCAAAACATACGTGGCATATATAATGTAGAAAACAGGATCTTAGCAAGTGATTTGGGAAACTCAGTAAAATGCTACATTAGTTGGAAATACAGGTACCTTTAAAAAGAAAGAAATTTTTTGTGATTTCCAACTACATCCTTTAAGATATAAATATTTTAGACACTTTCTATCATAATTTACAGACTGTTAAATCAGGGATTGCAAAAAGTTAATAAAATAGAGAAAGGAAATTCACTAGAGAACAAAGTGCTAGATTTAAGCCGGGGCCTTAGCATTTAGGTTAATTTGACACTTAATGGGCATATTTCTCAAATATTATTACCCTTTTAAAACTTTCATTGCACTTAAATGACACTACATATATTTTATTTTTTTTAGATCCTGAGGCATAAGAAAGAAAACATAGTGAAAAATTTGCTTATAAGGTTTAATAGAAAACTAATCCTGGTTTGTAAACTACATGACTATTACTATTTAATGACTTATATTCTATACAACGTGTTTATGTGCCATAATTTGTAGTAAACTCTTAGATAATCCAAAGTTGAGTCATTTGTTGCTAATCCATCATAGCCCCTCAAAATCATTTCTGTGAGAAAGAGAAGACATTATAGCCAAGATCACTGGTTCACATGATTTTAGACACATCCAGTTGGTTAATATTCAAAAGAAGACTAATAAGCACTGCTGTACACAAATCTCAAATTATGTTTTATCTTGTGGAACTATGTCAAAATGTCAGGACCATCATATACTCTCCCCTTTCTCTACTTGAGGGTATAGAGCATTTACAAAAAAGTGATCAGAATATCTTTCATCTTTTCTTCCCCAGCACACAAACTGGACATTTATTGAGTGGAGCCAGGATGACACTAGATCCTCATAAAGTAGGAATAATACCAAGTAGTTGCCTTTTTTTCTTAAGGCATGAGGGTAGAGGAGGAGATGGATGAAGTCAGAACTAGCTTGATTTCTAATAACTTCACCAAAATGAGAAATATCACTGGCACCACTTAAAGGACTGACATCATCTTTCACATGATTTTTTTTTTTTAAAAATACCCTTTGGCCAATACCCCCCACAAGGAAAGAAATTCATAAGAGAATCAAGAACAAATCCTACAGTATATCATTCTCAAGTATTTTTAAAGCCAGTTCTTTATAGTTTTTTTTTCTTGATAGAATAGAGGATACTTATCATTTTGCAAGGTTTTTGTAATGGACACTTGAAGGTAATTTACAAATGGGCATTCTTGGCTATATACAATCTAATGTTCCAAAAAAGCCTGAAAAAACACACTCTATTTACTTTAGTAAGTACCTTTTCCTATAGCAAACACTTCCATATCATCAATTTAATGTTTTGCCTATACCTTTTATATAACTATGATAGTCTAAAAAAAGAAAGAAAAATAAAAATAAAAATAAAACTTCCAGTTTCATTATTTCATTGTCTATTCAAAAACAAACAGATCAATTATTCATCCATGAAAGAGGGAGGGATATTTAAATCAAAGTCCAAGTTTTCTGAACATCCATTAATAGGTTTCAGTTGAAACATGTGTAAGGGAGTCATTATTTCAGTTGACCAAAGTTCATGTGGATTGTTTATGCCAATTTCAAAATAATTTAATTTAAAAACAAAACTAATACGATAAATGCCAACTCATACATTTTGAGAATTTAATATAAAGTTTTACAAAAATAAGGAATATGGAGACCAACATTTGAATGAAGCTCAATGTATGATAAAGGGAACCACATACACAGGATTTTCTACAGTAAACAGGTGGTGTTCTTTTCTTAACAATTAACAAAAAAATTCCCTTAGTTTTCAGAAGTTATTTTATTTTGAGAAAACAAAATCCAATACATACACAGTTTCTTCAGATTTGAAAGTTCATGTTATTGAGTTTCTGAATAGTCAAACTCTGGTATGGTGTAAAATAATAGGTCTCTTACTCTCTACTGTAGCTGTATAAATTTTCGTGTTAATGTATCTCATTTCAAAATAAAAACTAAAACCACATCCATATTTTACATTGCGTAAATATCACCAGAATGTGTCTACTCCATTCATAAAATATATGCTAGCATACCATTATAATTACACCAGACAGGTAAAAGGAGTCGGTTAAGAAATGGAATCTTTGAATGAACTTTTAGCAGATACCAAGTTACCATTCCCAAGCAAGGAAACATTAGGCCTGCTCTCTCCTAAGTCCGTGTCAAGTGGTGCCTTGCAGGTATTTTGGTCCAATCAAAGAAGTCTCAATATCCAGAGATCACACAGAAAGGAGAAACCAGAAATCAGACCAGATTTGACTAGCCACAACTTAATGACTTGAATATTACTTATTGGCTCCAATAGCCAGTGTTGGACAAATAAGTACTTGTCAATTGATGTGTCACACTAAAAGAATATTAAAAAGAAAAATTTTAAATAATAAATATGGACTTGATTTCTTCAGTGAATGATTTCAATAAGACGTATTGTTTTATTTTTGATGTTTTTAAATAACCTGTGTTTCTTTCATCTTTCAGCTGCTAGGAAAAATAAAGTCAAGCCATGCAATCCTATGAAACTGAATGAATGGGTGTGTATAGAATGTGTGTAAAATTCTACAAGTCAAGAGAAGTTATGAGAAGACATGGGACAGCCCAGAACAAATACATGAAGGGAACACTGATTTATCATTATTTGAGACCAACTAAGTTGAATATAATTATCATGGTTATGTTCATTCTTCTTTGAATTCAACCCATGCCAACATAGACCAGAAGAATTTGCTCTTATCTGTCAATGGCAGTGACTTGTTCTTGGTTTATTTGCTGGATGTTTGATCCTGGCTAAATCCAGTTCTGTTCCTGTAGACAAGGATTTGCTTATTCATAGAGAACAACATGGAAAAAATGAGGTGAGTGTCTCATGCGATTTATGTACACAGAGTTTATGTACGAAGTGGAAAAGTTGCCATTGAACTTCCAGTACTCTCCACCGATCCTTTCTCTTTAGACCCAGTGTAAGCTCCAATAAATGACCCATCTTCATTGAATAGGCCGTGGTCTCCTTCTCCATAGTCCACCAAACTATCAGCACTTTCTGTGGCCTGGAGGTTCCTGTTTAGAGACTGGAGGCTTCCTTTAAGTGGTTTTTCATCACTGTCACTAGAAGATAAAAGAAAAATCTCTAACAAAATCTAGAATTCTGGGTTTTAAGGATCATAGAGCTAGACACATAGTCAAACCAAAGATTGAGAGTGGACAGGAATTTTGAAGGCCATCACATCTAACTTCTTTATTTTACAGAACAGGCTTAATTTCTAACAACTCCACCAAAATGGGAAGTATTACTGGCCTCATTTAAAGGAGAGGCATCATCTTTCACATGGTTTATTTTAAAAATATCCTTTGGCCAATAGCCCCAAGGAAAGAAATTCATAAGAGAATCAAAAGCAAATGCTAAATTATATTGAGTCTCAAGTATTTTTAAAGCCAGTTTTTGATATAGGGACTAAATGATAGAGATGAGAATTGCTCTAAGGTCTTCAGATTCCAAAGTAATTTCTGTTTCTGCTGGATATTCAGATAAATTAAAACTGAACACAATAACTCTAATCTATTGATCAATCAGATAATTTAAAATAAGAAGATCTGGAAAAAGTTAAGGGTTATCTTCAAGGAAAGGTCATTTGATATAACCTCAAGTGAAATCAAATTGAAAAGGAGTTTACAAATGTGAATTTTTTTCATTTATGTCAAATTACCAATAATATACATATTAAGGAGATATCAATCTACTCTTTCTTGTTAAAAATGGAAGTATTTGTGGGAAAACTGAGATATATAAATTAAAAACCAAAGACTTATGAAGCTCTCATTTTTTGCCAAGTTTTGTGCTACGCAATCTATATATGAACAGTGAAAGGAGTTGTGATATTCTTTATGAAAAACTCTCAGATTAGGTCATTTCTTCTACCAATACATGTTAGCACCTTCCTTTTGACTTAGAGATTTAAATTTGTACAGTATACTAAAGCACTAATATGTTAAGTCACTTACCCAAGATACAGAAGGATTTCAACTCGATGTTCCTGGTTACTTATTCACTATGATATGGTGACTCTTCATTTATTCATATTGATCTAGATGCTATCTAGATCTATACGAATATATGAAGAAACATATACACATGTAGGGAATAACTTTAAGCTTTTTAATAACATAAACTGAATTCCATTGAAAATATTTTATATTTACTTTTTAAACAACAAGTTATACAGCACTTGCTTTGGGGGAAAAAGTGTTGCATAACAACTCTTTGAAGTAGATATGATATGTGTTATTCTAAATGGAAGCAGCATAGAGAATGCAGTTATTAATTTGAAGTCTGAGGACCGAACAGAAATCATATGATTATCTTAATAGATGCTGAAAAAGCTTTTGACAAATACAGCTCCCAATCCTATTAAAACACTAGAGAGCAGAAGAATAAAGAGAATGTTCCCTAAAAGTGGTAAGTAGTATCTATCTAAAACCATCAGCAAGTATTATCTGTAATGGGGATAACCTAGAAACCTTCCCAATAAGACCAGGGTGAAGCAAGGATTCCCATTATCACTACTATTAAACTCATTATAGTACTAGATTTAGCAACAAAATTTGAAAAAAGAAATTGAAGGAATTAAAATAGAGAACAAAGAAAAGTATCACTCTTTGCAGATGAAATGATGGTATACTTAGAAACACTGAATCAATTTAAAAACTACTTGAAATAATTGACTTTAGCAGATTTGCAGAATATAAGACAAACTCACATAAATCATTAGCATTTCTTTACATGACCAACAAAGCCCAGCAGCAAGAGATAGAAAGAGAAGTTCCATTTAAAACAACTATAAACAATACTAAATCTGATGACCCAAATTCAAATCCCAGCTTGGTCACTTCCTGCCAGTGGGACTTTGGGTAAATCACTTTACCAATTCTAGACTCCATTTCTTAATCTGCAAAATGAAGGTATTGGAATGGATGACTTTTAAGCTTACAATCACCTCTAAATACATAGTGCTATGAAACATTTTGCCCATGAGGAAATAGGATCAGAGAGTAGTCACTTGAATAAGAGTTACCTGAACATAGCTTGGTATTTTGAATTCCAATCTAATGATCTTTATATGCCACTCCCTCTCCTGGCCCACCTCCCCTCCATGTTTTTGTTGTTGTTGTTTAACATATTTAATTAATAACTTAAATTCTTGGTGGTGCTTGTTTGGGGAAGTAGAAATTATTCCAAAATCTACTGGATTATATGAATTTTTAAAACATGTCAATCTTCTGCTTACTTCAATATCCATATGCAAATAAAAAATCTATTTTCCTTTCTCTCTGCATTTTAAAATATATAGAAATACTACCCCTCAAAAACAAATGCATTTTTTAAAATCTAAAAACATGAAAATGAAAATAGATGCATAGCACCCTTCCATCAACAACTGTCTACATCACTTCTTTTGATATTTTTGCCTATTGATTTTATTTTGAATAATGCAGTGCTATAAGATTTTATATGCCAATGAAAAACTGCATTGTTTATTTATCAGATTCACATCTGATCCATTTTGTTGTTTTTCTTTTTCTTATGAAATTGTGTGTTATAATTACCTGTACTCGCCAAAGGTTTCATCTTTTCCTGACTGAACTTCTGGGTCTGGATGCAAATCTTCTTTCTCTTTCACTATAGGAAAAACCAGATCCAAATAATTTTATTTTGGGGTAAAATAATGACTTTTGCTATCTATATTTGTAAAATGGGTTGGTTAGTTATTTGTTGGCAGGAGCATTAAACATGTTCTATTATACCAGAACAGGAAAACTATCTAAGGAATTTTGCATCTATTTAGAAAACACTCAACCCCATTATTAAAAACCAAACAAGGAAGGAAAAATAGAGTGCTTTAGTCTTATGTTCACCTATATGGCCTTAGAATAATTAGAGCATTTGGGCTGCCTTGCTGGGACTGATATCCATTTCTAGGGGAGAGGAGATGCAGGCTTAGTAGATGGTAGAGATAGTCCATAATATTTGGCGCTCTTAACAATGATTAAAATATGTATCTTCTTCATTTAAAAGGCATTGTGTTGGGATGTAATATTTGCATTAGAGAGGTGGCATGAAGTAAGCAAAGTACAGATTAAAGAAGCAAAATAATGGAATTTTAGTCTTATAGATTCTAAATGGCAGCAAAGTTTTCAGAGGTGGTCTAGTCAGCCACCATTTTTCTCTACCTCCTATTCATTTTACAAATGAGCCTTCTGAGGCCCTGAAAAGCAATATGACTTACACAAGGTTGCACATGTCAGAGTTCAACAATCACTGACTGAGAAAATCATTTAAGTAGTTTGAATAATATGTTTTTTATTAGTGAAAAAAGTTAAAATTAATGAACTTATGAGGAGCAAAAGGGATAATGCACATGAAAATCTGTTAATATGTAAAGTGCTACACACACATAAATGTAAATGTATATTAGTGCATATATACACACATACACATATATGCATATGTACAAACATACACATATGACTACATTCAAAAGCTTAATTTGGATCAGCTCTGGTAAATAAGATGAGATTGATTCCATTATTTCACTCAATCACATGCTCTCCCAGATTTATTTTTTCCTCAAAAATAAAATCTCAACCTGCCTGGCTTATTAGAGTTGGGAGGTTTTTTTTGGGGGGGGAGGGAGGGCTGCTAAAGAGGAAAAGACACCTATGAAAGAATTTTCTTTTCTTTACTGCTAAACATCAGCTCTAGAGATCCATACACTGATGTACAAATTATATCCTGAGCAAAGAGCATCTCCCTACTGTGGTGGCTCTCTTTCTTCCAGCTCAAAATGCATAATAAACCCATTTGGATTGCCAGGAGACTTTTCCCCTAACTTTTAGCCATAGGAAAAATGTTTAGTATTACATTTCAGAAGACTTTCAGCATATGACATGATTTGCTCAAGTAACACAGTAAGAGCTGAGTTTAGAAGCTTGATTCCTTGATTCAATCATCTCTGTGCTATATACCAGATTGTCTCTTTCTCTTTAATGATAAGATTTAATAAGGATTTTTTTAATCTGTGTCACAAATGGTAGGTGTAAGCATGCTACAGGATGTTACCAAAGAACATTTGTAGCCAAATAATGTCATAAAGGCAATTATTATGGATATGATAGTAAGATAGCAAGAGCAAATGAAAAGCTTGATTGTGACACTGGTAATTCTGAGGAAGGTATCTGGTGTTCTTGACAAAATTTCTGTAGAAGATTTATTGAAGGACATTGCCAAGAACTACCTGAGATGAGAAACCATGAATGGGGACATATATTCTGCATGAGTGGAGGAAGTATGCACACTGATGAGATCATGGATCTGTCACAGCATTAACATTTAAAACTTATCTAAAATCCAAATTCCAATTCCATTCAATCAGATTCAACAAAGTCATTGGGCACCTACTGTGTATAAGATAGTATACTAGGCAGGTGTTTAGAGGAATATAACAAGCAATGACAATTCTTGTCTTCAATAAAATTTAAACCTGCTATGAGGGATAGTACATCAAATGGATAGAAATTTTACAATGACTATACTGCAAGGCAATATACAAGCTGTCCTTGAAGAAATAGTCAAGTGCTATAAATATTCTGAGGAGGGAAAGAGTCCATGTGATTGAGGCAAGCTGGAAGTTTTCTTGATGCTAGAATCATATATTTAGAGATATAAGGGACCTCAGAATATATTAAGTCTAGCCCTCTCATTTAACAAATGAAGAAACTGAGCCTCAGAGAGCTTAAGTAATTTATCCAGGATTATAATGACAGTGTGTGAGGGAGTATTGGAACTCAATTTTTCCTGACTCCAACCACTCTACCTCTGAAGCTAGACTATGCCAACTAAACTGGCTCTTGAAAGATAGAAATGATTACTCTCAACAATGACATGAAGGAACTGATATTCTTGAAATCAGTACAATCATATGAGATGATGTAGCATTACCTGAATATTTTCCACCTTTGTTCCTTCTCACAAAGCAAATAGTCAATAATATTAATGTAAGAAGAGCTATGGCACACATCAGTCCGATAAACCATCCTTGGGTAGAGATGTTGTCATATAAGCCCGCATATGCTGTTGTAGAGAAAGAGAAGTAGATGCATAATTTGTGACTTAGTTACACTGGGGTAATCAGACAACATCACTCTCCAAAATAAGTAATCAAACAAAGAAACAAAGAAACAAACATATAGATAAATTAAAAAATACTGCTTAGTACTCCCGGCACTTCTAACTCTAGTCATTTTTAAAGAGAGATTCCAATTCTTTGATATTTTAATTGAGGGTATTATTAAATGTGTCTTTATTTTCCAGAAACTTACAACACAGGTTACATTTGATTCATTTAGGAAAGGAAAATAGGAGGAATAAAGTCATATACCAAAGCAGTATTATGTAAGAAAAAGTGAAGAGCACATCGGTTGCATGCAGATTTTCTCCAAGGAGCCTCCCAAAACATGCATTAATTAGCCAGGCTATTATGCTTAAGGAGCAACTTTAGTATTGGCTAAACATGACTAGTTATTAGTTAAGGAAATGTGTTAATTTTTCATTTGGCTAATTTGTAGATATTACACAAAGATAAATTAAAAACTGTGATTCCACTAATTTATCTTTTCTACAAGTGCACCAATAACTTAGGGAAGGATGCAAAATTATATCATCCACAAAACACGTTTCATATTCTCAGCACAGAAGGCTTTTGATTTCTCACCTCTCCCCCTTGTCTCAATAACATCTTCAAAAATGCTATTGTTATCAACCCAATTCTTAGTCACTAGACGAACTGTATGCTCAGTTTCAGGGTCAAATGTCTCAAGAGAGTGAACCTTTTGGGTAGGATTTACTGCTTCTGAAATCTTCCCGACATTCTTACCTATGAAAGGTACACAGTCAAGTCATATGCATTCTTTTTAAAAAAAAAAAGTAGGACTTTGAAATGGAAAGATATTGTTATTCATGGTGAACAAAACAGACATCTTTTAGCATTTTCCTTTTCTTGAATGTTTTCTAAATTTGAGGGAAGTAAACATCATCCTAAAGAGGCATGCTGTCTTTTCTGGTGTTACTTAGCATTTTCCTATTGATCAATCAGCCATCTCAACTTTATTAAATGTCTTCTATGTGCCAGGAACTAGGAGCACTGGGAAAACAATGAAAGGCAAAAGCCAGTTCCTCCTCTCAAGAAGGTCACAGCTCAAGGGAGGAGTCAATAGGAAAACAGCTCTGCACAAACTGGATACATACAGGGTAAATTGCAGATAATCTTTGAGGGAAGGTGCTAAGATTGAGGAATACTGGGAAAGGCTTCTTGTAGAAGGTATGACTTCAGTTCATAATTGAAAGAAGCCAGGGAAGCCAGGAAGTTGAGATAAGGAAGAAAAGAGTACCAAACATGGGGGCAATCAGTGAAAATATTTAGAGTTGAGAGGTGGACTAGCAAGGTGGCCAGTGTCCTGAATCAGAGAGAATGTGGGGGAAAAGTGGTGTGGTATAAAAAGACTGGAAAGGTAGAATGGGCCCAGTTAGTTATGGAGTGCTTTTAAAGCCTAACAGATTTTTTTAAATTTGATTTAATAGGGAGTTAGTGAAGTTGATTATACAAAGCATTACCTTGTACATTTAAAATTTGTATAGATTTATAAAATAAGTCCAAGATCATTAACTTCTTTTACCCAAGATTGAAAAGTAAAACTTTTGTTTTTTCTATAAATAATTTGGTTTGACATTATGGACTTCATTTATTTATTTGTATATTTTTGTTCATTTATTTGATTTTATTTTTTCTTGTTTGGTAGGAGGAATTGGATATTGAAATACTTAATAATTACTACTCAAAATCTAATTTTTTTTGCACTGGATATTCATTGCTAATAGACGAGATATTATGTTTGTCTCCATTTTCTCCTCCATCAAAATAGAAATGGATACAAAAAAATAAATTCTGATATAAGAAACTAAAATTTTTTATAATCTATATGGTTATGAAACATCATAACAAACAGGGATAGAAAACTATGTATATTCTTATGTCCATTGAAATGAAACCATTTAAGTAAAATTCCAAATAGACTCACAGAATCCAGTTCCATTCAACAAATATTTGCTAAGCACTTATTACTCCTTAGGATTTCTGCTTTTCAATGGATATTTAAATAAAGAAATAATAATTCATTTTATTTTAGTATTATCAATAAGCAATTCATAGTCAAAGGCTAGATTAATTAATATGACCCAAATGTTATGGTGGGAAATTATTTTCTCCAAGTGAAATACATTTGCTTCTGGTCACTAGCATCTAGACCTAGCACCTAATATATTCCCTGTTATTGTTATTTTGATTAACAGAATAAGACAATTCTCACAGCAATAAATATGCAAGCCCAAAATTTTGGTGATTAAACTTTGGAAGGAAATGGAAATAAATGTATGTCTTGTAGCCTGCAGCATGATGAGTTACAGAAGCTATAGTGTAAGTCTAAAGATCTTACATGTGAGAAGCCTATGACAGTTTTATAGAAGGGACTTGAATTGGGAGAAGTTGGGTTTATCTTTGATCCAAGAAGATTTAATTATCACAATACCCAGAGGATCTTATTACAAAGCAAAAAAATGAGCAGTAATCGAAAGCATCCACATAATAATCATAGCTGACCAATAGTCTTCAGAGTTCAAAAGGGGCCCACAAGGACATCCAATATAAGTTTTGGGTAAGTAATAAAAAGAACTTTTAAAATGTCATATGTGTATACAAATTTATCTATCATCTCTCCATCATCTATAAAAAGATGCAAACACATGCATGATGTCTAGGCATATTATAGGTGGCATCTAATTATTCAATATTTGGATTATGCAATGAAATATTGTTAATCAATGCAGTTTATTTCTTAAAGAGAGAAGTTAGAACCTGAGAATTGAATAGTGAGGCTATTGGAACTTCAGTCCTACCTTAAGAACAAAGGGCAGATAAGCCTTAAATCTACTGCTTAGAGGGAGCAAGGAGAAAGTAACAGTGTAAGATAGCTTCTAGTTCGTATGCAAAATATCCTTTTAAAAATATTTATTGGTAGTAGATTATTCCTCAGTGGAAATCATTTTTTCTTATTGCTCTTCATTATTATTATGATTTTTACTTTTTAAAAGGCCATGTTGAACTCTTTTGGGGAAATATATTTCTATTTACTTCCTGGTAAACATGGTTGTGTTGTGCACCAAAATACATATAGAAGAAAAATCACTTTTAACTGTAAAAAGGGCTGGTAGATGGATTAGAGTATGTGCAAATCCTGGAGAGGCAAAAAGTGAAGAAATCCTTCCCCCTAAAGTAAACTGAAACACAAGGTTATTGAAGAAATTAGCTTTAGAAAATGGAAGGTGGTTATCAGAGCTTTAAATTGCAACGAGGACATAGCATTAGTTAAATGTCTGATTACTACCCCAGACCAATTTAAAAGCAATATTATGAGACATAGCATCATAGAATCACAACCACCAACAAATAGGTCTTCAATTTAGAACATTCAACTGGTTAGTATTTTAAATAAGCAATTATTCTATAAAATGCTTTTATGAATACTCCATTTAAGTGCATAAAAAGTAGAGAAGAATTTTTCTTAAGAGAGAGAATTATTGGTTCAATCCGAGTAAAGTAGTAGGTGTGAACATCTCTTTTCATTCATAAGGATCTTACCTAGAATTTACAGTGAGTCCCCTGAGAGAGCTTCCTTAGCAAGCCTGGAATCCTGTGTGCCTGCTTACGCCTCACAACCCATTTTGAGTCAACTACAGGAAAGTTGCTCAGAAATGGAAGTCATAGCTACTAGACATTTTTCACATATTTTCAAAATGCAATTGTTTTTATGAACTAGAAGATCAATCTGATACTTCATTCAGAATTACTCTTGTTGCCTGATAATCAATTTATCCCCATGAATAATTCAAACATTGCATAAATTCATTTGATTTTATGTTTTCCCCAACCAATATTTGAAGATAAGCAGGGAGATCAAGACCTTGAAAAAGAATGTATCATATAACTGTAGTCACATACTATTCAGCACTGCCAGTACTCTCCATATTGGCATGTATTTAAACACTCACATTTGTGACTATTTTCATAAAGTGAAATCTATTTCTCCATCTTCTACCCCCTTCCCCATTATAAAACTTTAAAACAGGTAGGAATTTGAGTATAAACTCTTCATTTTACTCATGAGAAAACTGAGACCCCATGAAGTTTAATAACTTGCCACACATATGTATGTCTGTATAATTCATAATTCGGCCACAATGAGAATCCCAGTGCTCTGATTCTTAGATCAGGGTTCTTTGTACTATACTATGTTCCTTATAATCCCTGCTACATCTTGCTTCCATTCAGACAATTACTTATAGAGATCCCAGCACGTACATTATTTTCGTTTCCCTTCTATCTTTGTAAAACTTGAACTAAACTATAACCATATATTAACCTGTTTCATCCAGTTTCCCTAAAATTTCTTGATTCTTCTGACTTCTCCTCTGTCCTCTTCCTATTTATCTCTATTCTTCCTCTTTCTATGCTGCTTAAGGTCAATGAGAGAGAACTAAGCAAGAATACTGACAAAACAGCACTTGTGGAAAATCATGGCCATAGAGGTAAATTGGAGAGAGGAAGATGGACAAAAATCAGTATGAGTAATATGCAAGAGTGGTTTGATTAATGACACTCTTAAAACCATTTGTCATTTGTTATAGACCGGCACAGGCAAACACAATATGTTTACACATGAATGGGACTCTTTATATTGGGTTGGTTTTGCACTGAGTAAGGAAAAGAATATTCATTTTCAATAGCTTTAGGCTCTCTCCCTCCGTATCTCTTTCTGTTTCTGTGTGTGTGTGTGTGTGTGTGTGTGTGTGTGTGTGTGTGTGTGTGTTCATTTCTTCGCTTCCTCTCTGGTTTTTTATTTAGCAAAGACACAGCTCTTGAACTTGAAAGTATGGGGCTACCTGACCAAAGGGCTAAGGTGATTGATGTACTATTTAAAATGACTTTGGTCAATCCATTTCTTAAAGTAATGATGCTGTCCTTAAAAAAATCCCCACATATTCTTATCATAAATACTTCAATTGCATCATGAATTTCCATAAACTTCTTAATTTTTAATGAGACAACCCTATTAACACTATTAACTTACTCCCTTCTCCTATTGTGCAGCCTTCCTCTGTTATCGGTTTCCCACAGCCTTTGGAAGTACATGCCCTCAAGTAGAATTTATATTTGGTGGTGGAGTTAAGATCTGGAATACGCCAACTGAGTTTTGAAGGGTTTGTGACATTGATTTCCTTTAGTTCTCCAACCTCATCTGTGTCATTGACTAAAAAAGAAAGAAATGAAATAAAATATATGAGGATTTTTAATTCCCATAAAATTTAATAAAACATGAGAGTTACAGCTTTGAGGCACACATGGAAATATATTCTAAATTTAATATTTTCCTTATTCAATTATAAACAGCTGCTTGTAGAATGGTTCTTTCTTCTTATCATTGTGAATTTCTGAAAAGAAAATATTACTGATTTTGGCAAACAAAATTCCTACATTGACCAAGGTTCAAAATGTATAAAAGCTCCATTGTTTTAGATTTCCATTTTTAGAACATACCATGTAATAATTACAGCTTAACATTTTAGCCACCTATATCTATAATATAAATTTATTTTTATGAAAAAATGATAAAATAAAACAAAAATAATGTTAATTACTATAGTCATTTATTTGATACACAGACTGGAGGCATATTGCACCATGATACAATGAAAAGAGTATGGGTTTTGAAGTCGGTAATTACAGGTTCAAATGCTGCCTCTGATACTACCTGTATGTCCTCAAGCATAGCACTTAATGTCACTTGGATTTATTTCTCTCCTTTGTAAAATAACGGGGTGGGATAATGTGCCTTTGAGGTAACATCTAATTACACATAATATATTACATGTAATATGCATTATATAATATGCATATATATTATATGCACACATGTGTGTAGGCATGTATTCCTAATGTCTCTAGGAAATGTAAACATCAATTTTTAATCAATTTCTTAAAGACTTCCCATAGGTTTGATTAGAAGATAGAATACACATCAAAAATTATGTAATGAAAAATTTTAATCAACAGTCATTGACCTAATGACTAATAAGGATAGTCTCATAGTTTGAATTAATATAACTATAATGTATTTGAAGTGATAGGGAAATGACATGTTTAAGCTATGCCCTTCAATTCCAGTAATGTGCTGGTCAGCTCATCTTTTTAAATAGGTACATGACCAGAAGATCAGAGTATCTTTTTAAAGTCTCATTCAGATACTGACTTCTTGCATGCCTAATCTCACTCTTTGTTTCTCATTTTTATTTACAATAAAATCGAGATAATCACATAACCACATCTGAAAATAAGACACAAATTTGCATATAAAATGTGGAGCACAGTAATGGTTTCTTGTACCAGGTTTATGGACAGAAAAAAAGTGAATCAAAAGGAGATAGATACTCCTCAACTTTATAAATCACCTCCCAAAGACTCAAAGGCAAATTTCTAATTTATAAATGAGCTTTTAAGGATGTCCTTCTTAGGAATAGAGAACTGGCCTTAGAGTAAGGATGACCTGGGTGCCAATCTTACCATTGATACAATGTTTGTTGTGTTTCTGTCATGTCAAAACATTTGTCTTCTTAGTAAATAAATAAGTAGATTCTATGTGCCAAGGGTCTACAGTAAGAGGTGAAAATACAAATATAAATTAGGGAGAAAATCCCTGTTCTAAAACTATTACAATCTAATGGGGAAAGACAGTACATAAAGGAGATGTAGAAAACAAGAGTGGGTTGGAATACTTGAGCTGGAAGCATGGTATAAGGATGGAGCGGATGTGGCCTAGAGGCCTTGTTCCAAAAAGGAAAGGTGAAACCTCACATGATATGGATATAGATATATTTGTGGTGGTGGTGGTGCGTTCCAAACAGGAAAATGCAAAAAGATCACTTATTGGCAACCAAAACCCAGCATTTTTAAGGCCATAAGTTGCAGAGAAGTTGCCAGTCTGCATTGGGGGAGAGGGAGAAGGGAAAGGGAACAGGAAGGGAATTATGATTTAAATAGCACTTATGTTCCAGACACTGTGTTAAGCAACACATCCACCCCCCCCCCAAACACTCACATACACACATATACACATACACATATACAAATACAGATAGATAGATAGATAGATAGATAGATAGATAGATAGATAGATAGATAATGTGATTTGAACTTCACAACACCCCTATGAGGTAGTCTGGTATTAGCTTCATTTTACAATTGAGGAATCTGAGGCAGACAGAAGTTAAGTGACTTGCCCAGGGTCACACAGCTAGTAAATATCTGAGGAAGGATTTGAACTCAAGTAATCCTTACTCTATTCACTGCACTAGCCAGATGCAATGGTAAAGGAAAATTCTTCACCTGAAATTTTCCTACACTGATAAGATTCTAAGAATAGATTTCCCACTCCCCTTAAAATATTTAAATATGTATGTATGCGTTCATCTGTGTGTATATTGTGGTATACAATAATAGCGAAAGGTAGTATTTATAAAGTGCTCTAAGTTTTGCAAAACACTTTATACATGTTATCTCATTCGATATAGCGACCATATACATTTAAGTGCTATAATTATCTTCATTTTACAGATGAGGAAACTCAAACTGGAAAAAGGTTAAGTGACTTGACAGTATCACATCTACCAAGGGAGTGAGCCTGGATCTGAACTTAGATTTTCCATGCTCCAAGGCATCCTTCCACTGCCACCTAGAACAGTCTGACCAAACTGACAAAGAGGAAAGGATTTTGATTTGTTGAAATCACACATACATACATACATACATACATACATACATACATACATACGTATATATGTATTGTCTATACACACATATGTGTATAATATAGAAGATTCTAAATCTTCTCCAAATTGGATTTAAATATTTCAAAAAACGTTACAGAGTTGAAAAGCAGATCAGACTATTTTGAGACAAGTTTCTAGAAATTTCTTATTTAATTCAGATATAAAAGAATGACCTTAATTGAACATTATTACAAACACCATTTTTTTTTCAACCTGCAAGTAATTATTCCTATCTATTAAAATGATGAAATACAAACCCAGGTTACTTTTTAAAAGGAGCTTTGACTACTATCATTCTTTTTCTTGAAATTATAGGTGTTTGCCCTTGAATAACAATAACAAAATGTGTGAAAAGAAGCCTTTAGAAAGGCAGAAAACAGAATAACATGGCAAAAATGTTTCAGATTTCATAGTTTCATTCTGATGGAAATATATATGTATGATTGGTGTATAATAAGCATGTTTACGCATATGTATACGGATGCTCATTATGCATGTGTGTATATATGGTAGATATATAGGTATGTATAAGTACATATATACACACATATATACATACAGAATACATATACGCATATACAAATATATCCCCTTTTCATTATGCTCTTGTGATTAAATCCCATTGAAGCAAAGGGCAAAAGGTTCAATGCTGTAGGGAAAGGTATAATCTTTAAAGCACCGTTCTTCATGATATAACTTATAGTAATGTTGAGTTACTCCTACATGACACATACTCTCTCAATGTCTTTGTGCTTGCTGTCCTCCATGATTCAAATGCACTCCTTTCTCTTCTTAATATTTTACAATCCCTCAAAACACAGTCAAGAGCTATCTGCTTCCTAATACCATTCTTCATTCACCCAACTGATAGTCCCCCTGCCCTTCATCAAGGTTACCTTGGAACTATTTTGTATGTGGTTTTATATGTATATATGTGTGTACATATGAGTATACATAAATGCATATGTATGTATATATAGTCTCTTTTATTAGGATATAAACTCCTCAAGGGTATGCATGGTCTATTTTATGTATGATTATGTATGCCAACTGCGTGATACAATTCTTGATTGACTCATTTAATTTTACATACTATTTTTACAAAGGAATCCATCCATTCTTTTCCTTTTTCTGGTACATAGTTAATGCTTATTAAATGTTAATTGAATGACATTTCCATTGAAAGTTCTCTTTCAACAGAAATGTTGTATAAGGTTTCATTTCACTGAAGTTTTAACTCTCTCTGTATCTGTCTCTGTCTGTCCCTGTGTTTCTGTCTCTGTCTGTCTCTGTGTCTGTCTGTCTGTCTGTCTGTCTGTCTGTCTGTCTCTCTCTCTCTCTCTCTCTCTCTCTCTCTCTCTCTCTTTCTCCCCCTCCCTCCCTCTCCCTCTCCCTCTCCTTTTTCCTCTCTCTCTTTCTCTTCCCTCACAATGTATCCTGTGTCCTATTGGCATTTAAGCCATGTAGTTTGCTGCTAATGCTGGTAATAGTTGAAAGAGATAAAAATCTTGGACAAATTAAAAAAAAAACAACAACAACCTCATATTTGCCTACTAGAACAAAATGAATTAATTATTGTTTGCAATGCCTATGCTCACATTGCAGTAAAGAAATATTTGGAGAAAACAATGGCTAATTTAATTTGTTTGGACACAGAACTTGCTATATTTTCCACTTTTTTCTCTGTGTCTCATAAGTGTGGGAATGTTTTGACCATTGTAATCATAACCAGGTCAATGATATTTTCAGGAGAAATCTCTAAGTATACTTTCCTTATTTCTTCATCTAAAAAGAGACATTTTCTATGAGTAAGGAGGAGAGAAATTGTAGTCAGGACTTTAAGTTTGCTTCTTATTTCATCCTATTCTTCTACAGAGTAATATTTTTAGTATGAAAGCCGTCTTCCCCTTTTTTCTTTAATATATAAACAATTCTTTTAAAAATCCAATGAAATATTTATTGCTTAAATCACCATGCATATGGTTAAAGTGTCTTTATAGCCCTATTTTCCCAGGACTAGGTCTGTGAGTGAATATATCAACAATATTCGTTGTGATGTTTCCCAGTAAATGAAAAGAAATCCTTTTCCCAAATACTTAATAAAATATTGTAAGTTCACTATTTCATACTTTCTTTTAAAATCCATTAATACCAACTCAGCCATTCACGAACCCTATATTAAATATCTAGATACACACTTATGTATCATGTATATATATATACACATATACATATATACACATATATACACACATATGTATTATACATACACACACACACTATATATATATGACTAAACTTGTGATTTTACTAACATAAGGAATTTGCAGTGAAGAAATTCCCTATACCCATACAACTCTTCTGCAGTTAAGAGTCTTAGAAATCAGATAGTTGCCTGGCAAATGGAAAGTTTAATTGTTTTGACCAGAGTCATACAGCCAGTAAATATCAGAGATGAAATTAGAACCCAGATCTGCCAGACCTTAAGGACTACTATTATTCACTATACCATCCATACTGCCTCATATAGTATACAACCATGCATGCATGCATGTGTGCATGTATATGTACCTACAAGTATGTGCGTACATATATATGTATACTGAATGAAGTCATCGATAGATACAGCAACAAAGGTATTATCCAAGGCATGTTCCCCCCAAGACAGAGAGACAGACAGATAGAGAGATAGACAGATATATACATAGATACATAGATAGATAGACAGACCCAAGATGGAAGAGTGGGCCTGAGTAATATATCAGCAAAGTATAGTCAAGAGATGAAGCAGTAACAATGTCTTACAAAAGATTTTTCTCTTCTCCCAATTATTTCCATCTAATTCATGTATTTCCCTCTTTTTACTCATTTACTTATTTTAAACATTCGTTTGTAGTTTCTTTTCTTTTTTCTGAAGCTCTGTAGGTCATTCAAAATGTTGTTAAAGGCCAAAGGTTATGTCACATGCCCAAGGTCACAGTGACAGTAAGTGGTAGCACCAGGATTAGATAGATATAAACAGATGGACAGACGGAGAGAGGGATGGAGAGGGAGAAGGAGAGAGAGAGGGAAGGATATACATATATATGTGTGTATATATATTTGTGTGTGTGTATATATATATATACATATGTGTATATATATACATACACACACACACACACACACACACACATATATGTATATGGAGAGAGAGAGAGAGACAGAGAGAGACAGAGAGACAGAGACAGAGAGACGGAGAGAGAGGCCTATATTTATGTAGGCATTACTGTTCTAGTTGACCTCCAAATAAGATAAATTCACATGAAATGGTTGAGTTGGTTGTACTTTGAAATTTAGGCAACATTTCTGGTAGTCAAATCAATTAGGGACAACCTATAATTAGAATTATCTGTTGTTGTTGAGTCATTCAATCATGTCTGACTTTTCATGACCCCATGGACCATAGCCCAGGGCCTTCTCTCCTCCACTACCTCTCAAAGTCTGTCCAAGTTCATGTTCATTTTTCCCCATGAGACTGCCTATCCATCTCAGCCTCTGCTGTCCCTTTTTCCTTTTTTCTTCAATCTTTCCCAGCATCAGGGTCTTTCCCAATGAGTCCCATCTTCTCATCAATGGCCGAAGCATTGCCTAGCCCTAGGTTCTCATTTCATAATGTCATCTACTCAAACATATAATCAATTCATTACAGAGATTGATTACAAAAATCAAATTTCTACTTACTTATCTGGTACTGTAAACTGTAGCCAGTTAGATTGCCATGTGCTTTCTTGGGCAGTCCCCAGGATAATACAATGGTGTCCTTATCAGCATGTATAACCTTGAGGAAAGTAGGCTGTTCAGGTACTGAAATAAATGAGGTCAACTTAGAATTTATGAGAAAATTAAAACTGTGAAAATTCAAACAATTGAATTCCTTTATATAGTCCCATTCTTCTAATTGGAAGGCCTGACACTAGCAATTTTTGGTTTGCCATCCCACATCACCATACTTCACCTTCCCTCTGACTCTGCTCCTTCGGGTCTCTTCTCACTAGTGAGTTCCTCCCAGAACCTCCTTCTTGGGAAAGAGGACAGAATAGCCATCCTTAATTCCCCAGACCTAGACAATGGATACCCTTTCCACATTAGAAAGTTAGAACCTTAGGGCACCTAAGTGGCACAGTGAGTAGAGCACCGGCCCTGGAGTCAGGAAGACCTGAGTTCAAATCCGGCCTCAGACATTGACACACTTACTAGCTGTGTGACCTTGGGCAAGTCACTTAACCCCAAATTGCCCTGCCTTCCTCCCTCAAAAAGAAAAAAAATAAAATAAAAGAAAGTTAGAACCTTGAGCGTAGGGACTATCATTCTTTTGGCTTTGATTTCTATCCCTAATGCTTAATGCATGGATCATAGTCATTCCTTAAAAATGTTTATTGACTGATTTAGAACTAATTTTAAGATAGATAATATAGAATATTTATTTACAGGTAACATGCATTAATTGTTTATTTCCATTAGAATTTCAATGTTTAATTTCATTAGTACTTAATTTATTCTCTTTGTGCTAATATCAGCTTTGAAAACTCATCAAGACTGACAAAGAAATGTCTTGGCTCCCAAGGACACAGAAATATGTAGAAAGAACACAAGTACATTCAGCAGAAGTCAGATCCACCACACAGTCTAATAGGATGCAGCCAGCAGTTGGAATGTAAGAGAGATCATGAGGGCACAGAGAAAATGGGGGCCACCACTCAGCCATTGTAGCTGGGATGGTATATTCTCACTATGTTCTTCCCATATTAAAGACTGTTAAATTTGACTCTGGAAGCAGCAACTACAAAGACTCCTCTGATGGCAATGGTGACAGTCTAATTTCACAAGCAGAACATTGGTACAGAGCCAGGTGAATTGGGGATTTCCCCTTTTATACAAACTGGGATCTCTTCACCCACATGTCCTGTTACATGAATTTGTGTGAATGCATGTAGGACCTCCCATTTGAGATAGAGGAGAGAGACAGGAATTAGACAGGAACTTTCATTAATACTGAGACTCCCAAGGGAAAACAAAACAAAACTCCTTCTACTTAACAAAATTGACACTTTCTAAGAAAATTAAAGTCTTAGAGGTTACTAAGTAGCTAAAAGTAGCCAATGATCAGTCAGCCAGTATCACAGAATAGCTTTGAACTTAGAATTTCCTAGCTTCAAGGCCAGGTCTCTAGCTACTATGTCATGAGTATAAATGTATTCCAGAAATTAAAGAGACATATAACGGGCCTAAATTGATCAAACTGCTAATGATTATAAACACTAATAAGGAATCGTGATAGATTAGATTTAATCTAGGACTATACTTTCAAAGGGTTACACTAAGGGGAGAAGAACTCTCACATATTTTGTTGTTCTTTTTACCTCCTTCTGGAGTTTGAAAAGAAATTGGAGTACTTTCTGGCCCAGCACCCTTGGAATTGTAGGCTAAGACTGTTAACTTGAATTCACTAAATGGGTCTAGTGAAGGAACCATTCCATAGCTTCTATCTCCTGGCAGTCTTAGAGTTTTTATTTCTTTGGGGAATTTCCTTTCATCCAATCTGCTTTTTGTTTTCCACCAGTTGATCTGAAATTTAAAAAGAAATGATAGTCCATTGGCATATTTTTTTCCTTGCATATAATTGTTGTAACCTATTGAATCAGCTTTATTTTGAAACCAAGAAAATTCTGATGCAACTGTTAGGAAATAATACCTGATATCCTCTCAGATGTCCATGTACTCTCTCTTTTGGAATTCTGTCCCAGGTGACATTAATTAGGGTACTATTTATAACGCTTGCTGATACCAACGAAGGAGCTGCATCAGGATCTGTAAATACACACACACACACACAAATAGAGAATTCCATATGAGCATGTTGTTAAATCATAATCAATAAAATTATTCTCAAAAAATTGTTTCCATAATATATTTAAACCAGGCAGGAGAAATTTCATAAACATTTTTTAAATAAAAATATTTCAAAATCCAATCTGTAATCTTTATCAATATTCAAATATTTACAATGATATTATTAATAAGCCTAATTTTATATGATGATGTAATAATATGGTAGCACTAATGATGCCCTGAGGTCTAGTGGATTGGATCTTTGCTCATTTCCAAGGGCACTATCCTTCTTTAAAAAAAATTGTTTACTAAATAGAGGCAGCTTGGTGGCTCAGTGATTGAGAGTACTGAAACTAGAGTTAGGAATACTTGAGTTCAGATTCTGCCTCAGACACTTACTAGCTCTATGACCTCGGGCAAGTCACAACCTCTTTCAACCTCACTTTCCTTATCTGTAAAATGAAGATAATAATAGCACCTACTATATCCAGTTGTTTTGGTGATCAAATGAGATGACATATGTATGGTGTTCTGCTGACCTTAAAGAGTTACATGCGGCTAGTTATAATAATAATAACATTATTGCAATTAATTATTTTTAGGCACTTATTCTAAACCATAAATTATTCTAAGCACTTGGAAAGGTAAAACAATAAAGACAACATAGTCTTTGCCTCCAAGTTTGTCATTTAAGAAATTCCTTAAAGGTTTTATAATTTCAACATGTATAATGTAGTCACTCTCCATTCCACCCCCTGCCTTTTTTCCCCACTGGATCAAATTACATGAAAAACTAAACATTGTCACTATATTCAGTAGTGTTTGTACATTTGGAAAATTACAATCAGGATTGATTATGGCCTGGACTTTTGGCAATGGAGGCCAGAGCAAGTAGATGGTAGGAAGCTGGGTCCATTCAAACACTTGATTTGCAGTGTCCTACAGAAGTTGGTCAACATACAACAGAAAAGCTATCATGCATAAAAAAGTGACATATAGTTGCACTATGTTGCATAAATGACTCCATCCAGTATTTTATTTTATTTCTCTTTATCATAGAGGTAGTATAGTATAGTAGATAGCCAGCCTCAGAATCTCAAAGACCCCAGGTGAAGTCTCACCTATGATATATGTTGTCCATATGACCCTTTCTCTTTCACTTTTTCTCTCAGCATATTCAAATTAGATTGTAAATACGTGTGCATATTTGTATATGCATGTAGATTTGTATATAGCTAAGATTATATATTATACAGCAGGTGCCAATCTGCATCAGAAAATTTCCTCAATGGGAATTCCTTAAACTTGCCCAAAGTATTGTCAGTACATATCTGATTCCTCAGCATAGCTGATTGCATTGAATCAGGAATGAGGTACAAAAATACTATTGTGTGCAAATATAATTTTAATTGAAATAATACTATTATCTGGGGGTCTAAGATTCATCAATATTCCTTAATAAATTTTATGGGCATTCAGCAGCATAAATTTAAGTTGCGGAGCAGTAAAATTGTTCTAAAAATCACCAAGGTAATTGTAAGAAGAAATGGACCAAAATATTATTATTTTTTGATAACATGGAATGCCAGGGTCCATGTTTAACAAAATAAAACAACAAAAATGGCATGGCAAATGCACATAAAAATTTATTAAATATGCATCAGTTAAAATGAAATTTCTGTTTTTTGAGAACATTTAAAATTAGGTTTTTTCATAATCAATTTCTATTTAACAAGAGCATAGATGAAGAGATAGAAGGAACCTTAGAGATCATCTAGACCAATTTTGAGAAACTTGCAGCCTCGAGGCCACATATGGCCCTCAAGGTCCTCTAGTGCAGCCCTTTGAATCCAAACTTCACAGAACAAATTCCTTTAATAAAATGATTTGTTCTGTAAATCTTGGACTCAGTCAAAAGGCCACACACAAGGACCTAGAAGGCCACATGTGGCCTAGAGACTGAAGGTTGCCCACTCCTGATCTAGACCAACCTCTACATTTTAGAGTTAAAACTGAGACCAAAATAAGTTAAGGGACCTGACCAAGATAATTTTTGATTCAGGAAAGTAATTTCAGAATTGAAAGAAATTTCCAAAGTGATTAAACCCAATCTATTTCTGAATGATAGTCTATATGCAATATACACTACCAGTGCATACCAGTGGTATGCAAGACAATATAATTGAGCTGTTACCATCATGTAATCATAAAATCTATTTTTGTACCCCTATATAAAACTTTACAGTTACATCTAGCCAATTCAACCTTATTTAATTCCACTCAGAGTCCTCAGAGTCCTAGTTTGTCAAGTTCTTTTGACTTTTTTTATTCTTTTATCTTTCTCAGCTATTTGTCATTTGGAATTTTGATTTGACTGGTAGAGGGAACTCCCAGTAAGGGAATTATTTCAATCAGTGAAGGTCAGTAACTATTTAGAAATAATAGCACTGTTGATGTTCCTGGGGAACTGAGAGCTTAAATAACTTGAATAGGGTCATACAACCAGTGTGTCAAAGGCAAGATACATATGCCATCTTACATTTACCCACTCAGGGAAGTTGGGAGTGGGAGGAAAACACAAAGAGGGGAAATAGATATTTATAAATACTGCATAAGTCTTTGGTCTCTATCTTACACCAACAATCTTATATTTAGAGAGTTAATGCAGCTTTCAGCATGATAAAACAGTGTGCTGTCAATGAAAGTACACTGAAATTGGAGTTAGGGAAGTCAGTTCAAATCTTGGATCTATGACATAGATGGCTTCAAAATTGATTGATCGATCAGTCAATCAATCTAGGCCTCTGATCTCCTTAGTGGAAGGAGTTGCCCAGTGAGCAAACTCTCTCAAACCTATGCAAAGCAACAGCTATTCCATAACATGGAGTTTTATGGAATTGTTTGGGACAGGGAAGACAAAATAAATTGCCCAGGATCATGTCAGAGGTAATTCTTGAAACTAGGTAGACATTATTCTGAGGGCAGTTCTTCCTTACTATTTTTAATATGTGAAATTACTTAAAATCAGTCAGTAATCTCTAAATCATAAAGTTATTTTAAAAAAATGAAAACTATCCCACCTGAAGGGCTACCAAAATTTTAGACTGCATCAGATAAACATTAAATACACATTACTGGGCAGAGAAGAAGGGAAGCTTTATGTGTGTCTTATGGACCAAGAAGGCATCTAAAGGTAAAATGTGAAGACTAGAATCATTCTATCCACTTAATTGAATCTTTTAAAAACAATCACTTACAGAATGTGCTAGGCTCACCTCACATCAAAAATAGCAAGACTGATATTTTTTTCCCCACTATAATATCAGATCATAGCTCACATGGACATTAGAAGCTACTATCTTGTCAGAGTCTGAGGCAGGAGCTACAGGGAGCACATTTTATCATTTGTTGCCCTTTCAAAAATATAGACTCCACTTTTACAACCAAATGTAATTCAAAACATAAAGGCATTTTACAATGTAAAACAAATTACCTAGAAGGATGAATAATTCCAACACCACAATTTTTGAGACATCATTACATGGAAGAATGCTTCCTTCTCTTTTTCCAAAAGGCAAAATGTTGTTAATGTTCAAAGCAATATCACACTGCAATTAAATATTAATAAATAGATGGGAAAGGCAGCTTGGTTCTTTGAACACAAGAATGAACTTGAACTTATGAGATTTGAATTCAATTGCTTCTCTGATTTTGGACAAGTCACTAAATGGGCCTCAGTTTCTACCATAAAATGAGGAGGTTATAATACTATGTGGCCTCTGAAGTCCCTTAAAATTTTAAATTTATTATCCCATGAAGACTGTGACATCTTCTTGATAAGTGTATAAATAGGAAAGGCTCATCAGGGATGAAAATTATCATCTCTTCTTATTATAACACTGGACTGAGCCAGAATACTTGTAATTAGGTACTGTCTTGGGAATCTGCTCATCAGTTCTAGTTTGGAAGTTCTATAATTTGCTTTCTTTGTTTTGAGTACTACCTAAAAAAGGATTTTCATGAAAAAAGTCGCTGATAATCTAATTTACTCAAGATTAAAAAATTAAGAAACTTTTAAACTGACATTTTTGAAAACTTAAAAATTTTATTTCCCCAATTGTGTTTGTTCACATGCAAATTATCCTACTGAAAACACAATTTTTACCTTCCAGGATAGATAATTTAATGTATTTAATTATAAAATATGTTTCAAAATTACCCGTGTTTGCTATTATGGCAAGATTATGTTTCATAGACACAAAGATTTAGAATTGGAGGGACCAAAATTCATCTAATCCAAAATCGGTGATATTACAGATGAGGAAAAGAAGACCCAGAAGAGAAAATTGAATGGTCTAAGGTCATCCAAGTAGTAAATCCATGTGGAATGTCTATAGTAGCCTTGGTGTTCTAAGTTCAAATTTAGCATTCTATACCAGAGCTTATAAAGGATACGTACTTAAAACATTATCCAAATTGAATGTTAAAAATACCAAATATTTTAAATAAAGCTAGAATTAAAAGCAGATATTGTGTCTAACTAAAAAAAGATGTTTTTCTTTTATTTAATCTTCAATTTTCCACAAAGACTGCGATACATAGTCATCTGTCTTTTCCTAAATGTATGCATAGCATACTAAATGCAAGTTATTGCACTCAGCAGGTGCTATCACATCATAATTTTTTTTTTAATTTTGTGCCCTCTGCAACTCGATTTAATATCTTTTGGACTATTCCAAAAGGACTATATACTTTTGGACTATCTACTCCTTCCCCTCTTTTCAGTTCCTTATCATGCATTTCTTCCCCTATTATAATATAATTTCTTTAAGGGCAGAGACTGTATTTTTTTCTGCTTGTATTTGCACTGCCAGTACTTAACATATAGTGGGCATTTAATATATGCTTGTTGACTAACTGTCAGACTTTTGTGACCTGACTACAGTGACCAGTGTCTGTCTTTCTCAAAGTAGGCATTCAGTAAATAATTGTTTATTAATGATAATGTTAAAATAGTGCTGAAGTTTTTTCAAATACTTATAAGTTTTATATTAATTGTGAAGAGAGGTCACTTACAGTCTTCTCCAGAATATACAGTTATGGTCTGTGGCTCAGGCCCTGAGCCAAGTTGATTGATTGCTTGAACTTTGACATCATAGGGAGTAAAGACAGATGAGGTCATCACCCGTAAGGTATTATCTGTGGCCAGTTCATCAGACCATTCTGAAGGAACTCCTTGCTGTCTCCATGTTACTCTGTACTCTAATCCTGGTCCATTTCTTTCCATGGATTTCAATGGCTACAAAAAGAATCAAGAAATGCACTGTCATGTTTGATGATATAATCACAAAATGACATCTTGAGAGTTAAGCAATGTGGCACAAGGGATAAAAACCAGTCTCAAAGTCAGTAAGTCCCACTTCTGATACCTCTGAGACATATTGACTACATGGCCTTGGAAAGTCACTTAAGTAAACCCTCTAGGTGTGGAGTTGCGGAAACAGGAATTTCTATTGGGAAGCTTCTTAAACCAATTCAAACATATTTCAGGAAAAAAGTGAATATGTTATTAATGGAAATTCACTTTTCAGCTTACTACTTTGAGATAATTAGACGTTGAGTATAAGTATTAGTATGTTGAGTATGTTGACTTAAAGTTCTGCCTTGGACCTATTTCTCTGTCTTTATCCTCTAACTTGGTGATCTCATCAAATGATGGGCTCAATCAGCATTTCTGTGTAAATGAGTCCCAGATCTTCATATCCAGCCCCAGTCTCTCTCCAAAAATCTAGTCTTACATCACAAACTACTTATTAGAAATTTTGACGTAGAGGCATCTCAAACTCATTATCTGTCCAAAACAAAATTCATTATCTTTTCACCCAAATTCGCTGCTCTTCTGTACATCCTTTTATCTGTCAATGTCACTGCCCTAACTCAATGATCCATGCCCATATCTTCTGTGTCATACTGCAGTCTTTACTTTCAGTGATCCTACTTATCCAATCTTCTGACTAATCATGTCCTTTCTATTTTGACCTTACTTCTCATATGTGTTCTCTTCTTTCTACTCACACAACCACAACTCTATTTTAGGCCCTCGTCACCACTCTGCTGCGGTATTGCAACAGCCTTCTTACTGATCTCTTCATTTTAAGTTTCTTCCCACTCTGATCCATCCTACAAACAACTCCCAGGGATTTTCCTTAAGTACTGATGTAACTATATTACCTCCTGGCCCCAACTCAATAAACTCCAGTGACTCTATTATTTCTATGTCCCAATATAAATTCTTCTCTTCACAATCTGGCCCCTTCCTATCTTATAGTTTCCTTACACATTACTGTCCTCAATACATTCTATTGTCAGGCCAAACTGACCAAATTCTGTGTGTATTTGTGTGTGTGTGTGTGTGCGTGTGTGTGTGTGTGTGTGTGTGCGTGCACGCATGTGCACACACTTGTGTTTTCAAATAAATGGCTTGATCTCCCAAAGTGTGTCCTTGCACTGGTTGACTACCTGCCATGGCTGGAATGTACTGCCTCTTTATCTCAATCTTTTAGTATCCATGAATTCTTTCTAAACTTACCTCCTTCTAATTTCTACAGGAGAGCTTTCCTAGTTCCCCTGACTGCTAGTTCTTTTCAGAAGGGAAATAAATATGCAATAGTTATATTTTTGTATCCTCATTAGATGCATTGTCCATGAGGGAGGATTTCCAGTTTTTCTTTGTTTTGCTAGTGCTTAGCAAAATGTTAGGTACACAGTGAGTGCTTAATAGTTGCTGTTCATTAATTCTTAAACAGTTCCCGAAGCCTGGTTAATTTAAAGTCACTTGCTTTGTAAGTTTGAACTTCAAAAACCCCATCCTCCACAGGCTCTCCTACATTCTTTAATGTACTTTGCCTGCCAATTTGGGTGAGCTGTGATCAGGTAGATTTCAGAACTTGGCTAATGACCTCATGTTGTCTTCTAACAGATTAACTTCCCACAGATGGGGTTAGCTCAGCTGAAAATGATAAAAATATGCCTCTCCATTTAAATATGATTTTCTATCAAATTAGAACTCTTAATTAAAAGAAAAAAGTTCAATACTAATAATAGCTGTATTTAATATATTGAAAATATTTTGAACAAGTAGACTGAGAAGAAAGATGAATAACAAAACACAATTTAAGTACCTCTCTGACTAACTTTCAGCACTTGTTAATTTTAAAACTCTCCCTTTCTTCCCTACAGCTTGAGACGTTTAATTCTCCCTCTAACTTACAGAGCTTCACTACTAACACACAGTTCCCTGTGCTAGGAGTTAAAATCCCCTGAAGCCATTTTCATCCATAGAAATGTAATTTCAACCATCTTTATTTAGCTATTGAAATAACTCCCTAGAGGATTTTAGCTACCTTCATTTTCAAAGTCTCTCTACCTCATGCTTCTACATGGCTTAGTGGAAAAAAAGTACATCCCAGGATCACTTTTCCTGCAAGTTTTAAGTCAGAAGAGTTTTTGTTAACCTATTTTCTCATGCTGCCTATCTTTGAAGCCAGAAGTTGTGTAAATTCTAATTTGCATTATTATGATTTAACTTTCTACATTATGTGCCACGAATGTAGTCACATCCTTCACATTCTTAGTAATGATTCAGGCAGGTCTCCAGCTCACTGACTTGCCCCCCTCTATTTAAAGGGAACATTTATTTTTTAATGTAATATATGTTTGAAAGAGTTAAAACATAGATAGAAGAGATATAATGTGATTTCACAAGACCAAGGATAAATAGAAAACCAAAAATTTTTATTCAGTTTTCTGCTGATCATTTATATGCCTTCATTCCAAAGGAAAATATGAAAGCAACAGATATGACAGCAAAGGTCACTAATATGTTCTATTTCAATAAAATATATTGAAACACATGATTCCCTTCCTGGCTTATAAAGCTCAACTACATGGTTTCAAAATCAAGGTTTGAGAGAAATATTCATGAATTGTATTTATAATAGTCCTGCAAAAGGGATGTCTAGATCTATATGATGTTCTAGAATCTAAATGATTCTGCATTGTTTAGGAAATTGAATTCCCCTAATTCCACCAGGTATTTATGTTCCACCCTCCATAAAATTACTTAGTATTTTTACTAATTCTTTTTACTGTAGCAGAGGGTAAATGTACAGAGAAATCCCTTGGAATGGCTAATAGAGACAGATCCAGTGTCTGTTTCAATAAGATTACATGTTTATCTCTGTGGTTATCTAATCCAGAGGTGTCAAAGAGGAGGCTCAAGGTCTATGTAGCCCAAGTATGGCCTTACCTAAATTAAAATGCAATTGGGTAATGCTTGATAAAAAAATAATAAACATACAATACAACATTGATAATGTTAATTTGCAATTATCTAGGTTAATATTTATTTGGCTGGTATCCACTTCTATTTGAGTCTAACACTTCTGATTTAGGGCAACTCAACCCTTTCATTTTATGATTGGAGAACTTGAGGCTCAGAGAGGTCAGGTGATTTGTCCAAATCACATAGAAAATAAGTGGTGGATCCCGGCATTGAATCCAGTTTCCTCTGAATCCAAATCCAGCACTATTTTCCATTCACCACAATTTATGCCCAAGACCAAGTGAAAGGACCAAATGATTCAATGCGCATAAAGCATTTTGCAAAACTTAAAGAAGATGAAATGTTAGGAGTCATTATCATGAATATTTAATTTACTCCCTGTTAACTGTAAAGTCCTTAAAAGCAGGGGCCATCGCAATACACACATATATGTATGTATGCATGTGTGAATGCATGTATGTATGTGTATATGTACATATGTGTACGTGTGTATATTATCTTTGTAAATTCAGAATCTTATACATTGCTTGGCACATAGTAGCCACTCAATAAACTTGAATTGAACTGAGCTGACCTGAACTGAGTTGAACTAAACAGGGGACATGTTGACTGGATTTAGAGGATCTCAGTTCAAATCCCACCTTTGACGTATCACCTGTGTGACTTTGAGAAAATGACAACCGTGGTTTTCTTTTTTATAAAATGAAGGGGTTGGACAAGAGCTCCTCTGTGACTCCTTTGAGCTCTAGATCTAGGATCCTATTGTAATGGAAGTTGGCTGCCCCAGATTGATATTATTTTATGATCCTATTAATTAATCAACTAAAAGATTTTAAGGATATTAACTATGTTTCAATAGGAATCAAAACTATGACCTCAATTAAATACATTTTAAAGAAAATCACTTCAAGCCTATGTTTATAACTGAGTGAATAATTTTACTCATTGATGAAACTGAGCTGACATTTGCTCCTGGCAATGTCTCTATTTGTATTCAGTGGGAATTTTTGCCCCAGGAAATCTGAGTGTAAGAATGGCACAAATTCATCAGGGATTCAGGGATGCCCAGATAAATGTTGCTATGTGCAGAGAGCCACAAGTTTTTTAATCAAACTGAAGTTCATTATTTTTAATACCTTTATCGTAGAACAGATAAAGAAATAAAATTGTGACATTTGTCATTCTCCTCTCATGATGATGCTCATGTTTAGCAGTATAATTTCTAGAATATATAGTACATATGTGTATGTAACTATACATAATGTATATGTGTATGTATGTGAATATATAAATTTATCTATATCTAATCTTTATATCTCTCAATCTAACCAGCTATACATTTATAAAATTAATTGTAATATTATGGGCTAGCTGAGCCCATTCTTTCCAAAGAATATATTAAGGTTTCTTATTTGGCATTCAAAGGATCTCTAGCAGAGCTCTATAATCACATTTCTTCAGTAAATTTCTAGCCCAAAGATCCAAGATGGAAAGAAAAAAGCCAGGATATAGGCCAGTCTCTGGCCAGATAGCTCTCCTCTGATCAGGGATATAAAAGGACCATGTAGGTGGCAGTAATGCACTTCGCACAATCCCTTTGCAAATCAGACATAATTCTCATTAAATTCACAGTATAGATATTGAAATTGAGGCCTGTAGGGCTAAGTTATTTGGTCAATGTCATGCACTAAATAAGTTGTAGAGCTCAATATTTCTTGAAATTTTGAATCTTGTGCACCCTTTAAAGCAAAATCACCAGAATTTTGAAAATAGTTCAGTGATGAAGTTTCAAAGAAGTATGAATATCCTCCTGATAAATCCTAACTATTTAGCAAGCAAAAAGGCTAAGTAAATTATATAATTGTCTTAATCTGTTTACGTATTGGAACAATGGCTATTATGATTAGGATCCTTGAAAATGAGCGGTAAATCACAATTCTATTGCATTTGGAAAAAATATTTAAATCATAACTATGGGTTAAAAAGCTGTATTATAATTTTAAAATTTCAGCATAAATTTGATTTTTAGCTGAATCATGTTTAATGTCAGACGTTCTTGTCTGAAAGGCTGAGGTTAAATGTCCTTCTTGTCCGGGAAAGATGATCATTTATGTTAATATACCTTCAATTTCACCAATTTACTTATTCATTTAAAAATCCCATTAAATTCAACATAACTTTCACTATTAACTTTATAATTATTCATTTGAATTCACATTCTCTTGCATTTAGCCTCTTCTAGACTATTAATGACAGATACACTCTGGGTTCTTTCATTTTTAAGTCATAGGACTTATGTAAAAGCCTCAGGGGCCCATTGGTCCAGTCCCCTCACTTTACAAATGACATTGAGCTTCAGCTTGGTTACAGAATTTTGTGAGGTCACACAGGAAATAACTATAAAAAACAGGATATGAATCCAAATCTTTTGGGCTCCAAAGCTGGTACCCTTTCCACTCTACTGTGATACTGTGGGCTTTTATTTCTTAATTTACAGAAGACCTCATGTGCAGAGAATAGTGTAGCAAACAGAATATCTTAATCAAATCAATCAACAAGCATTTTTTAAATGCCAGATCTGTGGCAAGGATCATGCTAGGTGGAAGGGATACAATACAAAATCAAAATAGCACCTACCCTCAAGGAGTTTACATGATTATAAATTTAGAGGGAAAAATAGTATTTGATTACAAATAATTTTAAATTAAGGTATATTTGGAAGTGGTTGGATGACCAGGCTCAAGGAATTGTAATTATTAGGTCAAATTTAGTTTAGTGAGTGGTTTCCACTGTGGTAGTACCCTGGTACCTATCCTTGGTACTGTACTATTTAACATTTTTTCCACAGTGATATTAATGAAGATATACCTGGTGTATATCCAATTTTTACAGAAGTTTAATTGACAAAGGAAGTGATCATGTTGGCTGACCCAAAATGCATATGGCAAGCTAAAATTGGGAACTAAGACTCCAAAGATGTAACACAAAGTCATAACACAAATAGTCAGCTATAAAAGTAAAAGACAGGCCAATCCCCTTTAGAAACCATGTCCAGGAATCTCATCATTATTATTACTATAACATTATTATTAAGAATAGCTATTATAGTTAAAAATAGTTACCACTTGCATTGCTCTAATGCTTTACAAATATCACATTTGCTCTTCATAACTCTGAGAGATAAATTCTGTTATTATTCCCATTTCACAGTTGAGGAAACTGAGGCAAACAGGTATCTTTCTGACTCCAGGCCTGTCTCTCTATCCACTATACCATCTAGCTGCCTGAATATTATTAAAATAATAATTATTAATAATAATGCTCATAATAGCGAGGATTTATATACTGCTTTAAGGTTTGCATAGCACTATACTTTTTTTTATTTGATCCTCAGAACTACAGTATGAGGTAGATTCCATTATTATACACATTTACAGAGGGTAACTTAGAAAGTTTAAGTGACTTGTCTGGAGTGACATAGCTAGTAAGTATGTAAGGCAGAATTTGAATTCAAGTTAAAATCACTGGCTGCAGGCACTCTATCCTCTGAGCTACTGAGTTCTTCATGGAGTGAAAGTTTGATATGAATTTGACATGGTAACCAAAATAAGCTAATATAGGCCTAGCTCACATTATGAGAAACAGACCGAAAGATTGTGAAAGATCTGTGCTCTATCAAGATTAGACTACAGCTAATGTATTAAGGAGATGACATTTCTAAAGAGGCAGGATTAATTAGGCTCAGCCAGAGAAGACCAGGATGGTGAAGGCATTGAGTGTCAGTTGAAGGAACTGGAAATGTTGACCTTGGAAAATAAGAGTAAGAAGGTCTATGGTAACCATTTGAAGGATGGGTACAGGAAAGGATTTGGACTAGTTCTTCTGGGACACTGAGAACAGAACTAGGGGTGGGAGAAACACTATTTGGCTTAATGGAAGGGTCAAACAATGCTGATAATTGAAGATGTCCAAAAGCAGAACAGACTGCTTCAATACATGTATGGTTTCTAATCACCATTCATGTCACTTAAATGACCATTCACTGAGAACAGATGGTGTTTAGGTACGGATGTGGACTCCAAGGCCTTGAGAGCCTTCAAATTCTGAAAATCTGGACAAGGGAAGAGACTAAACAGTCCTTAACTCTCCTCACTGCTGCTCATTTGTATGGCAGCAGATCTTGCTGATCAAGCTCTGAGAATCTGTTTCTACATATACAATCCAAGGATGAGAATATTAACTACCTAACCTCCCTCCCAGAGGAGTGGATTAATGAATTAATGTTTATAAAGGATTTTGCTTTCCCAACAAGCCATCATATAATTACAAAGTATTGTAATCTGACTAATTGGAATATCCACCCTTTGGAACTTTAGCACTTGGCTGTGATTAGTGTTGGACTGAGATACTCTAGAGTAATAAAAGAAGGTTGAGGTTTCTAATACACAATTTAAGCTGTTGTCAAGACAGAATAGCATCTGCTATGCTACTTTCAGCACAGTCTAGGGAATAAATCATACTTTAAAGCATTTTTTTAATTTCCAAATTGGAGACATTTATTTTTACTACTTTCTAAGTACTTATGTAACATGGCACACTGAAGCTACAGAATAATGGAGATAAATATGCTTATAAATTTTTATGTTATAAAATTTTCATTTAAATTTGAAATTATGAGCTATCAGATCCATACTTATTAAAATCAGCAGCATTCACAAATATTTTAAAATAATATTTGCATATATATGTATATACACATATACATATAAACACAGATATGTGTGTGTGTGTGTGTGTGTGTATATATATATATATATATATATATATATATATATATATATATATACACATATATGTATGACTGAGTGGCCAAATAAATTGCAGAACTCCATGATGGTGAGCTTTCTTTTGAGTTAACAGTCAGAAAACATTTTAGAATTTATTTCTCCTTAAATATGTCTAAATGTAGAAAAGGAGAATTCCTTCATGTTCATACAGTTTATTAATAAGTGATACTGAAAAAGAGAACTTCATATCTAATAGACACCAGTGTAATGGGGGTCTGGTGAGTGGGAGTTCATTTATCAGAAGATATGCACCTATGTGGAAGAAGCTGGGTAGTCAGCTTCTGAAAAGATATTATGATTGAATAGAAGTCTCTGCCCATTTTATAGAAGTTCCAACTATTTAATGTCCCCTTACAAAGAAGGGGAACCATTCTATGGGATGTTGAGGCACTCACTCACTCACTCATTCATTTTTTCACTATTTTTTTAACTAACTAACCTTTTGTATGAAATTTAGAGAGAAGGCAAAATCTGCTCTAAATACTAGTGGAAAGAGATACTTCAGACTGTTATCTCTCAACTCAATCCTCTGTCAAATGGCCTGTGAGTGCAAGGCTCTGCTGTGACTTCTAACTCTGTTATGTCAACTCTGCCTTAATTAAAGGAAGTATATCCTCTACATGGAATATTGTATGCTGAGACCTTATGAACTTTGAAAGGTCCAGAAATTCAGCCACCAGATGTGTGTGGGAGCTTAGGTCCAGGCCAGAGTTTGTGGTCTATCCGCATAGCAAATTCCTAAGGATTGCATATCCAGAGTGTACAATCAATCCTAAATATTTAATCCCTCTTCCTTGTAGGCTCACACTTATTTGGAACTTATTCCACCTTTTTTATTTAGTATCTGAGCATACTCAGTGTATTTTGGGGTGTGTAGAATTTGTGGTGAGTAGGAACCCACTGGGGAGAAATGTCAGGTTATCTTTTTTATAGTACAGGGATCTAAAGGCAATTTGCCTTGACCTCAAAGACAATCTCCATTGGTTTAGGGACCATAGTTTATATGTACTTTGTGTGGAAAAGCACACTGATCACATTTTTTTCCAGACCCCACTTAGGAAGACCTTATGCACTGAGTCAGTCATAGAGGAATTTTCACCCAGAAAAGTAGGATTTTCACTTGGCATTGAAGAAATCCTTTCCAGTTGACCCTCAGATGCTTAATCCCAGTGTAAAGTGCTAAGTGCTGTGCCTATACATAGTAAAAACTTAATTAATACTTGTTCCCTTCCCTTTCTTTCCCTTTAGGATTGAGATAGAGACTGTTTTCTTTCAGAGGTAGGAAACTAGTTTTTCCTTATCCTTTTAATGTTGTTCAGCATTGAACTCACTATGTGAGTATGAGTGTAGAGTTGAAAGTGGAGGGTATAAATGCAAGAGGGAAAAGGCCAAGTACCCCAGATTCCCCATGACTTAGGTTGTAGGCACCAAGCAAAATCAGCTGGTTTTCTCACCTGAGGGTAAGGGGTGTGACTGCTAGCTCACCTGTGGCCCTACTAATGATTGCTCAATATCTCTTGTGGGAACATTCCACATTTGGGAAACTGACTAAATTCCCTTCTGAAATAAGTAGGTTTCCATCCTTTTTTTTTTTGTATTGTCTTTGGGGAATGGCCTTTGGAAGGTCACTTGGAGGGCTAAGATAGTCACTAGTGAATTACTAAGTAGCAGCAATCTTTAACAAAAATGGTAAAATATTTCTTTAAGATCTATATAATTTCATATTTAAGGATAATTAGGATTTTTTCTTTAAAAAATCTGACTATTTCTTCACGTGATGTTGACTGATTTGAGATGTTTTCTACGTGGCCATGAAAAAAACAAGTGAGCAGAAAATGCTTATGCCTCTATTCTATATTGGAAATATGGATAGTACGCCGTAGGTTCAAAACTTTTATCCTCACTTCTTCATTCTTCATCACCCCTCATATCCAGTCAATTGTCAAGTCTTTTTTCCCATCTCAATGGTATTTGTTATCTGTCCAACACTCTTAATGACATAGTCATCACTTTACTTCAAGGCCTCATCACTTTGTCTGCATCATTTCAATAGCTAACTAATTAGCCTGCCTTCCTCCAGTTCCTTCCCTATCAGATAGCTTCCAAAGTATTGCCTGGCATTTAATGTCCTTCACAATTTGTCTCTGATATATCTTTCCCTACTTACATTATTCCCCTGTGTGTGTTCTTAAAACTGGTAAAACTATTCTACTTTTGTTTCCCCAAACAAGACATTTCATGTCCCACCATGACTTTTTCCACAGGTTCCCTCCCAAGCCTGGCATTCTCTCCCTTCTCATATCCACTTTATAGAATCCTTAGCTTGCTGTAAAGTACAATTTAGGAGTCATATCCTCCTAGATTTCCTTCAATCTCCATCAAACCACTTTGTATTTGCACTATATATTTTGAATATTTTTTTCTGTGTACATTATTTTTCCCCCATCCAAATATAAGATGCCTGATGTCAGAGACCATTTGTATACTCCAGAACTCTGTATAGTTCCTGGCACTTGGTCAATTGATCAATCATCCAACATGTATTTCTTAAGTCCTACTTTGTGCTAAAAACCATGAGTACAAGGACAAAAATTAGACAATCCTTGACCTCAAGTTGTTTAACCTGATACTAGGAAAGACAATATGTGCCTATTTAAATATGTATACAAAATAAGTAGAGAAAAGATTTTTATTCTTGTTAAGTTGTTTTTCAATTGTGTCCAACTATTTGTAACCCCATTTAGGGTTTTCTTGGAAAAGATACTTAAGTGTTTTGCCATTTCTTTCCCCATCTCATTTACAGATAAAGAAACTGAGGAAAGCAGGGTTAGGTGACTTGCCCAGGGTCAAACAGCTAGTAAGTATCTGAGGCCAGATGTGAATCCAGGAAGATGAGTCTTCTTGATTTTAAGCCTGATGCTCTATCCACTGTGACACCTAGCTGCCCCAGCTAGAATAGATAGGAGCACCCAGTCAGTCCACTAGAATCATCAACATGCTATTTAGTTTCCAGTGTCTAAAAAGAGACTTACAGAAACAAGAATTAATAAGTGAAAAAGAAATAGGCATATTACCTCCCATTTGATAAACATTTCCTTAGGTTGAGAAGCTTCAACTCTTATGTTTTCTGGATTCTTGTCTGGAGCTAGAAAATCACATACACTAAAATTATCTTTTCATTCATCATCTGATAGTCTACATAAGAATCACTAGTATTGCCTTCAACTATATCATAATTTATCAACAAGGAAGGGAACATTTATAAATATGGAAGCTAGTTTTATTATTTCTAATCATTTCACATTGTTTATAACAGAATTTTACCTATGATTTTTCTATTATATTGAGCTAAATGTTTCCACAATATTCCCCATCTGACTGCTTGAAAAATAAACAAAATACACAGAAACTCTAAGAACTTGGTACAACAAATTGGTACAATTACAATTACACATACATATATGCATATGTATATACATATGTATGTATATATGTGCATATATACATGAAAACTAAGTAATCGTTTTTCAATATAATTGGTTTTCTTTTTGCATTTTATTTTCTGCATTTAATAACATTATTCTGAGAAGTTATTAGCTTTCACCAGATTGCCAAAGGGGTCCATGGCACACACACACAAAGATTAAAAATCTTTGCTTTAAAGTGGCGCTCAATGTTATTAATTCAAATAATGACAGGGTGATTATTTTTTATAACAGTTGGCTCAGTACAATAAATCATCTTGGGGAACCTACAGAACAATGGGAAACAAGTAGGCAATTCAAATGGAAAACTAAGCAGAAAATACAGAATGACTCCCTTCAAAAGATAGCCTTTTATGTAAAAATGGGAAATGAGCTAATACTAGAGATATGTAACAAGTTTAGTGTAAAATAAATTACACAGATGATTGACCTTATTTCTATTTCAGTTATTTCACAAGCAAAAAGATTCCTGCATTTGTGTTAGGGCAGGAACAAAGTATGAGATCGTACTGAGGAAGAACACACTAAAAATAAATGCCCAAAGGAGGGATCTTAATCTTAGAACTTCAATACTTGAAGTTCAAAAAAAAAAGATTAAATGTCCTGAGGGGTTGACCAGGGATTACGGGATTATACAGAAAGCACATGAAACACGCCCAAACCAATTATTTTATGTGAAGGCAAAATCCAAAGAAACTGAGGTTTATTTTAGGAAGTTCATTTTTTAGAAAAAAAAAACACTTGGGAAAAACATAAATAGACTGAAGTTAAAAGTTTATCTTTCTATAAGTAAATCATAGACATAATTACATACATATATTATATATATGCATATATATATTCTCCTAGGAAATATGCATTTTATTTTTTTAATTACCTAAACATTGATAAAACATCATTGTATCACCTAGTGAGAGTTGTATATTCTAGCATATGAGTTGTTGAATTTTCTGAACATTCTCAACTCATAAGAATTTCAAAAGAATTTAAGTGAATGACAGAGTCACATAAGGCTCTCTTCACCAGAGGGAGGAAGGGGAAAATGTGAATAGAGCACAGTTTAGAGTGATTAGAATATGATAACTGGTTAAATCCTAACCCCTATGTCCATTCTTATCTCATTAAGTCTAGACTGGTACCTAAAAGATGTCATGGTCTACTTATCCTGGTTTGGCTTGCTAATAAAGGTTTCTAACCCCCTTTGTCCTCCTGAGTATAACAGAATGCCAGCTTTAACCACTAACAGCCATTTAGAATCAGGTTAGAGTAATAGGTGTCACTAATTTTCTAGGAATAATATGTACTGCTATATCTTTCAGGACAGAACAAAAAGATCAAACCCTGAGTAGCAGTATAGCAGATAAATGCATCTTCTTGTATCCTTCCTGTGGTGTGCTAGCCTGTGTTTCTACACTACTGGTAAGACCCAAAGTTATAACTAATCTATTTGCTGAAATTTGTGGAGTTGGGGGTGGCATGTTCAGGGAGTTTCTAATGAGCTTCCTCTTCCATTAATACGACGAGGTTGAGCTAAAATACACATTAAGTAAAATTATCTATTTACCTGCAGGTGGAGTTTCATGATAGTCAGAAGGATCACTTGGTAGACTCCTACCCACAGCATTTACACCTATCACGCGGAACTGGTATTTTACATATGGTGCCAATGATAACAGGACTGTTGTTTCATTTCCTTGGATTTTAGTCAATTCTGCCCACTTTCCTGGCTCATCTTTATTGCCTTCAAACTCTATAATGAACTCTAGGAGAAACGGCATGGTCATAGAATTAGACATACTTATATACAATTAAATAAATTATTTCCTGCATGATACATAAATTAGAATGAAAATGGTCCATCAGTTGTATCACGTAATAGCAAAGAGGAACTTTACATCATTTAAAAAATTGCATTGTGAATTATGATAAGAAATTGGGATTATTTGAGTATTGTCTACCAGTTATGGCACTGTTGTGGCTATCCCCAGCTTCCCAAGTCAACCGCACACTTCTGTTCTCCCTTTCAGAGAGATAGAGATTTTCTGGAGGATCAGGAACATCTGGACAAAAATTTAAAGAAAAGAAAATATATTACCACAAAATAATAGGGGTGTGTGCATGTGTGTGTGTGTGTGTGTGTGTGTGTGTGTTCTTGTGGTAGAAGAAACAACAATGACTCATATTTTCAGAAAATGAAAAAATGATGATAAGTTATAAAAACACGGTCTTTTCTTTCCATGAGTAGGTTGATGGGTTTCAATTATAATTAATAAATATGTTACCCTGTTATGTATATTGAGAGAGTAACAGAAACACAGAGACAGAGAAAGACACAGAAAGACAGAAAAGAAACTCTTACTGTCTCTACAGAATTTATATTTCATTCGGGGAGAAGACCTGTACATGGATATGTCTAGTTAGGGTAGACAATATACCTGTGATTTCCTTGGTGTGAGAAGCTCCTAGATGACTAAAATTAGTCAATCAACATTCAGTAAACATTTATTAAGAGTCTATTATATACCAAGCACTGTGTTAAGCCAAACTTCTACCAATGTACTGACAGCAACTTACAGGCTTAAAGTTTCCTAGAGCATCTTGAGGTTGTGACTTGCTCAGGTCACACAGCCAATATATATCAGAGACAGGAACTGAACACTAGACTTTGTGACTCTCAGGTCACGTTATGGTCATGTGGTTTAAATGTCCTAAAACCCTTCACTATCTCAACATTTCAATGCCATACCATTCCATTGCTAGGGACGCTCCCTTCACTGAAATATATAACTTCTTTGATTTATTAGAAGGGCTTCAAGAAATGTTTTTCCTGGAGGGTCCATCACCATACAGCCACTCTAGTAATTAGCCTATCTGAATTTAATAGGTAAAGTTGATATAGTTTAACAAGCACTATATACCAATTTGTATGAAGATATATGCATATACATATGTGTCACCTCATTCAATCCTCGTATCAACCTCAGAAGGAAAGTGCTGTTGTTTTCCCCAGTTTACAAATGACAAAACTGAGTCTGAGATCACTTAAGTGACTTGCCTAGGACCACACAACTAGTAAGTATATGAAGCAGAATTTGAATGAAAGTCTTTCTGTCTCCAAGTTAGCACTCTACCCACTGAGCCACTTAATTACTGGTATATCCTTTACACATATATCAGAAAAAAAAATCCCTAGTAAGTCTTTTGAAATATTTGACCCAAATTATTTTCAGAAATTAGGATATAAATATACAAATGCATATAATACACACGTGTATGTATATATACATGCATATATATGTCTATATACATACATATATACACACATGCATATACATATACATATGCACATACGTGTGTGATAGCTTCTCAAAATGTGGCCAGTGATGATGTGAACTCAACCTTCTTTGTCTTAGAGACAAAAAAGTAATTATCCCCTCTTCACATTTCAGTATTCTTTAGAAATATTTGGTTTAGATTCACAGGATGATAAATTTAGAATTTGATATGAGCTTTGTTTTTTCATATCAGTCCTCATTGTAGAGAAGAACAAACTCGAGCTCAGAAAAGTGTCTTAGGTCACATAGACTGTGAGTAGTAGTGCTCAAATTCAAGTACTTGTCTTCTGAATCCAAATTGTCTTTCCACTGCCCCACGCGACCTCCAGTTCTGCAGACACCATGTGTGCATGGGCCCATGTAGTCTGAGGAGGTGCCCACCAGAGCATGGTACACATCTGAGATTAAAATCTATTCACTCTTAAGTAAAGAGGATAGAATGAAACTAAGATGGATGAACTTGAAGAAAAGAGTTGAAAACAGAGCTGCCTCAGAATATATAATCCAATTGGCCATTGACTGTCGTATTTTTATTGGGGGGAGGGAGATTAAGCATTTTTTTAATTTTTCAAGTTTTCTTAGACAAAAATCAATTACTCAATGTAGTCCATATCATAAGACAACCTTATGAAGAACTATGATATATTTTTATGATTTTGTTGTAAAGCTATTAAATATAAAATTTACAATATTTCAAATATGTGTATATGTATTTGTTTATAGATACCTATGTTATACAGATCCCTTATAGATATTTATGAATAGTATTTCCATATCCTGAGACTGTTAACTTAGGTTGTTTTTTTCTTTTTAGTGAAAAAAAGTACATAAGAAAAGAAACAGGTTGATTAATGCGAGTGAGTAGCAGCTGTGAGTTTTTGGATTTCTCTCTTTGTAGGCAGGAATTACATGGAGAAAAAGAAATCACATATGTCTTGTTTATACCTGGAAAGGGGGTATGTGAGTAAATGTGAGGTAGGAAATCATATAGGAATTCATAGGACAAACAATTTAGTACTACAATGGATCTTAGAGGCTATCCAGTTAGTTCAATCACTCATTTTACAAATAAGGAAACTAAGGCCAAGGCAGGTTAAATAAACAATGTAACAACAGTAGGAACTCATAGAGCCAAGATTTTAACTAAACCATTCTGGTTCATTGGTTGGAAACCTAAACAGGGGGTTTGAAAAGCCTTTGTCCTCCTGGGCATGAGTGTCAACTTTAACCCCTAAAGGCTTGTGCTAGATTTGGAGTCATAAGGTTGGGTTTGTATATGTGCTATATACCACATGGACTGTATGATCTAGGTGACTTTTTTGTTCTCTTCCAATTATACGATTAGGATCCTATGATGTTTGTGAAAGGTCAGCAATTATATGACCTCAGAAGAGACACATAACTTGTCTAGATCTCATACGGAAAATGAAAGCATTGGGTTAGATGGTCCTTAAAGCACTTCCCAGCACCCAAACTGTATTCCAAAGATCCTCTGTTCCATATTGCTTCCAATAAGCACAAAATTGAACACACAAGTGTAAGAAAGATTAATCATTGGTAACTTCATAAAGTGAAAAAAATGGAAATAAAGCTTAAAAAGTATAGGAACCCAGCATTTTAAATTTAATTGTTAAGAAAACAGTTTAATCAGGAATGAAGAGGTAAATAACAATACATTTCCTCTTATGATGAACAAACAATGAAAGACTTACCTAGGATGGTCACTTGAGTTGTAGCCATTGTCCTGTCAAGCGCAGTAATAGCAAGGCAGGAATATAATCCTTCATCCTCTAAAGTGACATTTGATATAGTCAACTTGTCTCCCTCAATAATTATCCGGCTAAAAAAAAGAGCAATTATGAAAAAAGGAAAACAAATATCCAGAAACAAATGCTATAATTTTCTGAATATGATTTCATGCAAGCTCTTCAGTGGGGTAGTAAGTTCCTCCTCCAGGAAAGAGAATAATGAAGAAAAAGACAGAGACATAAAAGATAATAAGTAATCAAGTTTTGTTAAAGCATAGTCTGTGCAGGAGGATATCTTGAGGTATGGCTAGAAAGGTAGGCTGAAATCCTATTGAGGATGGCTTTGACTGTGGATCCTGTATTTTATTTAGTTAGCAATGGGGAGCAGGCTTTGGAGCAGAGGTTTTATGTGATCATTTTGGGAGTCATATAAAAAAAACAAGATTGAAAAAGGGACGGATGTGAGGTTGGGGGACCAATTTGTGGCTATTTTAATAATTCTGATAATGAGCAATGGGAACTGGAGTTTGGGGCATTTATTATGCAAGGGAAAAATATGAGGTAGATGTATTGAATATATTAGGGAAAGTTTCAATAGGACTTGGTAATTCCATGGACCTGTGAAGAGAAGAAAAAGGAATACTCAAGGATGAAGCCAAGGAGTTAAGGATGAATGACTGGGAAAGTGGTTATATAGTTACCAATAGGGAAATTAAGAGGAGGAATGCATTTGAGTAGGAAAGATAACTATAATGAGCTTACGTTTGTACATATTGAATTTGAGGTACCAATAGAACACATAGTTCTAGATCTATAAGCAGTTAAAATAAAAACATTGTAATAATGAAAAAGCTCAGGATCAGAAATAAAGATGGCAGTCTTGTTGTCATTGATGATCCTTAATCTTTGAGGAGTACTCATGACATTACAGGATGAAATCTTGACTAGAGCATAAATTGGATTTAAGGGAGGCAGAGTTGCACAAGGTCATCAGCTTCACTCTCAAAAGTCAGGATGTAGTGGATGACGTTGGCGTCTTTGGTGTGTGACCAATCTCTAAGCACTCCTCCATACTTGCTTCATCCACCTTCATGGCTTTGGAACAAATTGTTCTCATCCACCCATTCTGCTGGAGGAAGTCTTCAAATGTTTGGGGCAAACATCCCATTGATTTACTGATGGGATTGAGGCCTATTGGTTACTCTCTGCCTGGTTTAGCCCATCTGCCAAGACGTTTTTATTGAGGTGTGGCCACTGAACATACTACAACTTCTTGGAGCCACAGGTGAGAGTGATTAGGATGTGAGTCTTCATTGCATAGAAGCAGTATAGCCATTGAAAAGAGAGAATTGGATGAGGTTGAGAAGAGAGAAGAAAGGAAAATACAGTATCTAGAATAAGGTTCACACACAGGGACCAAAATAACGAAGAGAAACCAGGGAAAGTGAATGATGAATAGCCAAAGTTAGGAGAGTTAAAGGAAACTAGTATCACAGAAGGAAAGGAGAGGGGGAGGGAAGAATCAAGAAGGAGGCAGTAGTCAAGAAAAATTAATATTAACAACTTAAGAAGGACTTTGAAAAAGCTAGTGGATTTGACAATGAAGTGTCCATTATTAACCTTGAAGAGATTAATTGCAGTAGTGATGGCTGATGAAAACAGAGGTTAGAAGCCCAAGGAATGAATGGATGGTAAAGAAGTGGAGGGAGTAGAAGCCTACTCTTTTTTTCTATAAACTTGTCATTAAAGGAAGGAAATGAGAAAGGATGATAACTTGAGTGATGTTAGTGTTTTAATCTTAAATATTTTAACACTTTGGGGAAAAAGCAGGAAAGGAAGGGAAAGATGGAGAATATGGAGATGAGAAAGAGATGATCAATTAATGGGACAATATCCTATGTCATACAAGAAGGGTTTAGCTCATGGGGACAATTAGAGAGGTCATAGCCCGACAAAGAGGGTCACCATATTTTCTGAAACTCAAGGAAACAAAGATGATCCAGTAAAATTTTTGAGATGGGGTAGATGGAGAATCATAGTAATAGCTGCTACACGGATAGTGATTGGACTAGATCTGTAAATTAATGAATATAAGTAACTCATATATGAGATAACTACATCTGTCAATTCAGGTCATCTTCTCTGAAGCTGAGAGTCATAGAGATCTCCTCAGACTATCAAAAATATAAAGGATAAGCCCAGGTTCATATAGTCACTATATGTCAGTGACAAGACTAAAACTAAGGTCTTCATGGCTCCAAATCCAGTTCCATCCACTACTCTGAGTTTCTACTCTTATTTACATTTAAACAGCAATTCAAGATTTGAAAAGGGTTTACATAGTTTATTTGAATCATGTAACAACTCAGTGAGTTATCTCTGTTTTGAAAATGAGGAAACTGAGGCTAAGAGAGGTTGAATATCTTGCCCAGGTTAATAGCTAGTGTGTGAGGCAAGATTCAAACTCAGGTCATCCTGACATCAACTTCAGAACTCTATCCACTCTATCACTGAGCTTTCTCCACAAGACTTAGAAAGTGATAGGCAGTGGGAAGCATGAGATACTTTTGAGGTCATGAACCTGGGTGACTGCCAGGATGGTGGTGCCCCACAAAGAAATGGGTAAGTTTGGAAGAGGGTCAGACTTATGAGAGGAAAAAGGATGGGCTGGATTTTGAACATATTGCATTAGAGGCTGATTTTAATTCTTTCCACAATGACGCTACTTCTAAGACTCTTAATATATTCCTAAAACATTTGCAATTCCTTTGATTTTTTTTATACCCCAAATCAGAATGTTTGGTATATTATAATGATAGTTTCACAGTACTCGATAGTGTGAGAAAAAATACAATTTCTTCAGTGAAAAGTTGGCAGGTTTTATAATCCTTTCTAGTTCAAAAATGCAAGAACATCAAAGAAATGTTATGTACTTCTCTTCTCCACATATAAATGTCACCTAAAAAGTATATCATGTTATTCTTTCTTAGGATTCTTTCACTTAGGAATTATGGACCTCAGTGTATATATCCTGTTCCTTATGTATCCATAGCAATATTACTAAATAATAGGAACATTTTTCTCGTGTATATAAGGGCCACAGAGGCCATCCTGCCTAGCCTCTACATTTTACATTTGAGAAAACGTAGGCTGGGACATGGTGCAGTGGATAGAGCTCCAGGCTTGGAGTCAGAAAATCCTTAGTTCTGGAGTCAGGAAGACTTGACTTCAAATTTGGCCTCAGAAACTTACTACTTATGTGACCCTGTGCAAGTCACTTAGCTTTGTTTCCTTCAGTTTCCTCGTTTGTAAAATGGCCTGGAGAAGGAAATGGCAAAGCACTCCATTATCTTTGCCAAGAAAACCCTAAACAGGGACACAAATAATCAGACACAACTGAAAAAACTGAACAGCAACAACAATACTTGGAAAGGTATACTATCTGCCTAAGTATCAACAAGATGATAATAACTATGATGATAACATAAGGATGATGATGGAGAAAAGCAAGAATAAGAAGGAGGAGGAAGAGGAGAATTGCTAGCCTGTATATATCTAGTTAAAGGTTTCAGCACGCTTTGTGTATACTAACTTGTTTGGTTTTCAAAATAACCTTGAGCAGTAGAGGCTATTTTATTCTCATTTTATAGATGAGAAAATTAAGACTGATAGAAGTCATGTGAATTTCCCAGGGTAACACAAATAAGTGTCTGAGGCAACATTTGAATTCAAGTGTTTCAGAATCCGAGAACAATATTTTAACCACTATGCCACCTAGCTGCCTTTAGGAAATAACAGAGATGTTATCTGAATAAAGTTCCTCTGCCTTCAATGCCAGTGTTCAAAATATTTCTTCAGAAATAGCAGAAAAAAACAAATATTGCTTTCCATATATTCTACTGCATCTCTGAAACATTCAAGCTCCATCAAAAGTAATTTTCTCAGGCCAGATTGTCTATACAGACAAATGGAAAATCATTAATGTTGACAAAGCAACCTCCTGGAGATGCCCAACAACAGAAAAGGAGCTGTGCCATCTCTGTTACTTCAAATTGAAAATTGTTGGGATTTATTAAATATTTTATAGATATTCTTGTCTACTCTACAGTGGTTTGAGGGTGATAAATGTCCCTTTACTTTTTATTGTCCCTTGAAAAATGTTCATCTATCCCTTCAGATACCTAAGTAAAGGGTACTTATAAGTTGCAATACACGGACCCTCTCATATTTGATAGATTAGGCCAATCTAACTCTTCTAATCTAGTAGTCTACAGAAAAAAGAGAATATATACATATATATATATATATATATATATATATATATACATATATATATACACACACACACACACATATATACATATTGGTAGAAAAAACAAACTTACTAGTGCTACCTTTTCTGTAAATATTTGCAGAGATAATTGAGATATTTTAGGTACATTTTTCCTTCATTTTTAGTAATGATACTATAATTTCCAACTTTCCCCCCAAAGTGCAAAGCCTCTTACCTTCTGTATAAGTTACCATCTAATAGAGCATGTATCCCCACTGATTACCTGGTATCTTCAGTTCCATTAACTTCAAGGGCTTCCCCATCTTTACTCCAAGATAACTTCAAACTGTGCTTCAAATGTGAATCACACTCTGTCTCACAGTGCAAAACTAGCAAGTGTGATTTGATGATATGAGGATTTAGTGGAGAAATGGTAAGGTTTGTAGCATCTGTTAAATCACAGAGACATTGTTTAGAATTGAATTCAGTTTTAATGACATCATTGTCAGATGAATATGGAAAGTGTTTATACTAGATTTGCTACTGATATTTCACGACTTCATTTGTCATCTTATTAACTTCCTGAGAGGAATTGGGCATAGCAGAGAAAAGGCCTTTGAGTCAGGAATAGCTGCGTTCAAGTTCTATCTGAAACTCAAATTGACCATGTGGTGCTGGTCAAGTCACTTAACCATTCAGTGCTCAAGGCAATTCTCTAGGATTGCAAATTGCAGAACTGTGCTAATTTGGATCACTGAAGTTGAAGGGGTTTTCTCAATTGGTATTACATATTTTAATGAATCAGAGACCCAGACTAAAAACAAAATAAAACTCAATGGCTTCCCATTCAAGGATGGATGACTAGAACATCTGAAAACAATTGGCAAGATGAAATTGGCAAAATGAAATTAAAATTTTAGCTAATCACTGGATGATTTCCCATTTATAACTTTACTGTAAAGTAAGGTAAGGCATCAAATTTTCCACTGGATTTCCAGATGTGGACACATGAAAGCCAAAGGGATATTCAAATGAGGAAGTATATGGATGAGCATTTCTATTCTTTAATAACTGGATGATATCAAAAAGTTAATGAAACAATTTATGATTTTACTTTCTGAAATTTAATTTACTAACTTATTAAACTTACATTTAATGTTTATGTGGAAATAAGTGGTTAAGTTGATCATTATAGGAGAACAGCTGTCAAAATCAAAATTGAGGTGGTGGAGCCAAGATGGCAGCTGAAAAGCAGGGACTTGCCTAGGGCTCTCCCACAGGACCCTCCAAACACTGATAAAAAATGGCTCTGAACAAATTCTAGAACTGCAGAACCCACAAAATAGCAGAGAGAAGCAGGGCTCCAGCCCAGGACAGTTTGGATGATCGCTGGGTAAGGTCTATCATGCACAGAGCAGGGAGCTGAGTGGAACAGAGCCCAGCGTGGGCTGTGCCCAGACCAACCAGACTGGTAGCCGGGTGGAACAGGCCCTAGCACCCTGAATCAGTGAGCTGGGGCAGTTACCAGACTTCTCAACCCACAAACACAAAAGACAACAGAGAAGGTTAGTAGGAAAAGCTGTGGGGACAGAGTGAAAGGAGTTCATGGTTTGACTACTACCCCAGGGGCAGCAGAGGTGGTGCAGCTCTGAGGACAGAACTACAGCTGCAGTTGCTTCCGGCCCCAAGCCCACCTGGTGGGAGGAATTAAGTGGCAGATCAGAGCAGGAGTGCAGAGCCTGCTTAAGATCTGAGTCAGGTCCAGGTGGGCGGTTCTTGGGGGAGGAGGAGCACTGGTATGCCAGAGTTTGCTGTGAGAAATAGCTCTGAAAACAACAGTGCCACCCCTCAAGTTTGGAACAAGTACTCTTTACAAGCAGTCATACCCCGACGAAGAACTCACGGGTCAAGTAGTTGGCAGGGAACATGAACAGGCAGCGAAAATGGACTCAGATTCAGTCTCAGACTTTGGAATCTTTCTTTAGTGACAAAGAAGACTGAAGCATACAGCCAGAAGAAGGCAACAAAATCAAAGAGCCTACATCAAAAGCCTCCAAGAAACATGAACTGGTCTCAGGCCATGGAAGAGCTCAAAAAGCATTTGGAAAACCAAGTTAGAGAAGTAAAGGAAAAATTGAGAAGAGAAATGAGAATGATGTGAGAAAACCATGAAAAAAGTCAATGACTTGCTAAAGAAGACCTAAAAAAATACTGAAGAAAACACCACCTTAAAAAATAGACTAACTCAAATGGCAAAAGAGCTCCAAAAAGCCAATGAGGAGAAGAATGCCTTGAAAGGCAGAATTAGCTAAATGGAAAAGGAGGTCCAAAAGACCACTGAAGAAAATACTACCTTAAATATTAGATTGGAGCAAGTGGAAGCTAGTGACTTCATAAGAAATCAAGATATTATAAAACAGAGCCAAAGGAATGAAAAAGTGGAAGATAATGTCAAATACCTCATTGGAAAAACCACTGACCTGGAAAATAGATCCAGGAGAGATAACTTAGAAATTATTGGACTACCTGAAAGCCATGATCAAAAAAGGGCCTAGATAGCATCTTTTAAGAAATTATCAAGAACTGCCCTGATATTCTAGAGCCAGAGAGTAAAATAGAAATTGAAAGAATCCACAGATTGCCTCCTCAAAAAGATCCCAAAAAGAAAACTCCTAGGAGTATTGTCACCAAATTCCAGAGTTCCCAGATCAAGGAGAAAATACTACAAGCATCCAGAAAGAAACAATTTGAGTATTGTGGAAACACAATCAGAATAATACAAGATCTAGCAGCTTCTACATTAAGGGACTGAAGGGCTTGGAATATGATATTCTGGAGGTCAATGGAGCTAGGATTAAAACCAAGAATCACCTTCCCAGAAAAACCAAGTATCATGCTCCAAGGAAAAATATGGATTTTCAATAAAATAGAGGACTTTCAAGCTTTCTCAGTGAAAAGACCAGGGCTGAATAGAAAATTTGACTTTCAAACACAAGACTCAATAGAAGCACAAAAAGGTAAAGAAGAAAGAGAAATCACAAGGGACTTACTAAAGTTGAACTGTTTTGTTTACATTCCTACAGGGAAAGATGATGTGTATAATTCATGAGGCCTCAGTATTAGGGTAGCTGAAGGGAATATACATATATGCACACACACACACACACACACACACATATATATATATATATATATATATAGACAGAGGGCAGAGGGTGAGTTGAATATGAAGGGATGATATCTAAAAAAATAAAATCAAATTAAGGGATGAGAGAGGAATATATTGAGAGAGAGAGAAAGGGAGAGATAGAATGGGGTAAATTATCTTGCATAAAAGTAGCAAGAAATAGCAGTTCTGTTGGGAGGGAAGAGGGGGCAGGTGAGGGGGAATGAGTGAACTTGCTCTCATCAGACCTGAGGAGGGAATAACATATACACTCAATTGGGTATCTTACCCCACAGGAAAGAAGGAGGAAGGAGATAAAAAATGGGGGATGATCGAAGGGAGGGCAGATGGGGGAAGATGTAATCAAAAGCAAACAGTTTTGAAAAGGGACAGTGTCAAGGGAGAAAACTGAATAAAGGGGGACAGGATAGGAGGAAGCAAAATATAGGTAATCTTTCACATCATGAGTATTGTGGAAGGGTTTTGCATAATGATATACATGTGGCTTATGTTGAATTTCTTGCCTTCTTAGGGAAGGTGGGTGGGGAGGGAAGAGGGGAGAGAATTTGGAACTCAAAGTTTTAAAAGAAGATGTTTGAAAAAAAGTTGTTTTTGCATGCAACTGGGAAATAAGATATACAGGCAATGGTGCATAGAAATACATCTTGCCCTACAAGAAAGTAAGGGAAAAGGAGATGGGAGGGAGTGGGGTGACAGAAGGGAGGGTTGACTGGGGAATGGGGCAATCAGAAAATATGCCATCTTAGAGTGGGGGGGAGGGAAGAAATGGGGAGAAAATTTGTAATTTAAACTCTTGTGAAAATTAATGCTGAAAACTAAAAATATTAAATAAATAAATAATGATTTAAACTCCAAAAAAATCAAAATGGAGTAAGATATATCTATAACAAAAATTGATAACAGAAATCTGGTTAAAATTTAACATATGTTAGTATTTTGGCATAAAAACGAAATGCCACTTGTGATAAGACAGTGTCAGGGATAGGATGGAACCTAACTAACATCTAGACAACATTTGAAAGGGCATGGTGCCTTCCCACATTTCCTATATTTGTTGTCAGATGTAGATAGGCCATTGGGATGGGTTTAACCCAAATTGGTATTTCCAATATGATTATATATTTTGTAATCTACATAATCTCCCCAAAAATTGATTAAAAAGTGAAAGATTTAATAAATTTAATTGTTTTAAAATGTGAAAGTGTGTGTACAAATGCAACCAAATATGTGTACCTGTACACATTATCATCTTATGTCTCACTTCCATTTCAATATATGAAGTCAAAATTCCAAATGAAAAATATTTTCTCTAAGTATGGCTTAGTTTGAAACAGTTACAAAGATTTGGTTGATGATATGTATATGTGCACATCATATACACTCTGATATTTGATACATATAAACTATGTCTATACGTATAATACTTGTATAATTAAAAGCATGCATATAGAATTTGAAGGTTTATAAAATGCTTTACCTATATTATCTCATACTCACCATAACCCTGTGAGGTGAGTGCCATGACTACTTTGGTATATAGATAAAAGAATTGAGGCTAATTTATTGACTTAACCAGGGTAAGACAGCTAATAACTGAAGAAGGATTTGAATTCAAGTTTTCCTGACTCCAAATCTAACATTTAATTCAATATACTACTATATCCACATATGCATACCTACATGCATACATAACACATACCCATGCATATGCATGTATCACTGTAGGGATATACAAGTATAGCTAGATAGATAGATATGCACACATACCTAAGTGTGTGTCACAAAAACATTTGAATGTTTGAATATATACATTTCTTTAGTGCTATTTTAACATTTAGGGGATTTCTAGAGTAAGATGATTCCTTACATTATATTAGATAGACACAGAATAGTTGAGACTAGCTAAAGGCAACATTAACAATTTCTTTGTCAGTAGGTAAGCTTTGGCACTCAAGACCAGTTTTGAATTTGGTAGTTGACACCAACTCATAATATATGTAGACAGATATTGATGTACTGATATAATAATAACACTTCATTTGGGAAGGACATCAGGAAGGGCAGGTGCAGACACACACACACACACACACACACACACACACACACACACACACACATTTCCATAAAGTCTTGACTCAGTATCTCAGTTTGGTGTAGAGGTGACCCAAGGCTATGCCAACAGACTGTATACCATGGCATTAGACTGTGTCTATATTCTGAGGACCAGACAAGGTAAGCATTGGCCTATGACCACTAGGTTGACAACTTGGTGATGAATTTTTGGGTCATGACAATCCAAGAAACAAAGACATATGCAAAGTATGAAGTCCTCTTCTGCTTCTGCAGTTACAGTATATGACTGGCCTGAAAGAAACAAGGTGCTAAAACACAGTTTGTAGACCATCTATAATTTTGAAGATAAGGGGGAATTCTCTAAATGTAAGATCTTTGTCCAGTGACTGAGAAGGCATATTGCTAGAAGAGCTGAAACATATGAATCCTTACTCTCTTGCTATGTATCAAAGCAGAAGAAAAAATGGAAATGGCAGCTAACTGGAAAGAGGTATTCCAGGTGATCCTTGGAGAGGCATACAAAGGAGGAGACTGAGTAGATTTTATCATATTTTCAAAGGCAAGAAGAAGCATTATTTCAGGGATATCTTTCATCTCATATTGTAGTTCTGATGATGTGTTTAAAAAATTCTCACCATGAAAATAATTATACTTTATGCACTCATATCAGCTACTGAAGAGGAAGAGGTAGAGAAAAATCTATGAAGAACTAGGAAATACCCTACAAATTCAATTCATATACACTCAGATATTTGATGACTTCAGAAAAAGGGTAGAAGAAACAGAAGATGGTGTGAAATAGGTAGGAAAACATGATTATAAAGGAAAAGAGAGAGTTCAGAGATTGGCAGATTATACAGAAGTTTCATGTGTTTAAATCATGATTAATTAATTTGAGAAAATAAATGCCAGCCACTGGGTGCTGTGAGAAACAATAATCTTTGGGAAATAAAGGTTATTTTTAATATATTATACCTCATTGTTAGGGAAAAAAGCCTTGTTTTATGGGCAATCATCACTGAATCTTCTGTCTTTCTAAAGTCAGATTTCTCAGGGCAAGATCAGAATTATAAAAATTAAGACAAAAATCATTATGAGGAAATACAGAAAAAGAGAGAGAGAGAGAGAGAGACTGAGAGACTGAGAGAGGGAGGGAGGGAGGGAGGGAGAAAGTATACAGTTAGAATAACTTATATAGAGCCTTAATGTTTGGAAAGCACTTTACTATATTATTTCTCTTGATCCTCACAACAATCCTGTGAGGGTGGTGGTATTATTATCTTCATTTAACAGAGAAGGAAACTGAGATTGAGAGACATGCCCTGGGTTGCACAGCTAGTGATTGTCTGAGGCCTAAGTCCGGCACTTCATCCATTCTTACCACTTAGCTGTGTTCTGTAGTCAATCATGAAAAATTGGAAATGAACATCATGAATGACAGCAACATTAATCATAATAATTTTATACTGAATTGCAATCATTTTAAATCCATTTCTCCAACAAGACCAAAAGATCACAGAAAGTGCTTTTAGTGTGCAAACATTTGATTTAGTTGCCAAGGCAAGAGAGATGTCAGCCAAGGGAACATTGCTTTCGAATATAAATTGTTGGTAAAATCACATGGAGATGAATTATGGATACTTGTGAGCAGTATCTACTCAGAAGACAAAGAAACAATGAAGAGAAAAAGTATTTTAGAGGAAGACTAGCAAGAGATCCAACTAAGCGAAGTCATCACTAGGACATTTAAGGATAAAGACAGAAAGAAGACTTCAAATAGAAGGGGGGAAGAAAAGATCTATAAAGATTACAATACTAAACATTTTCACCATTAACAATTGTGAAACCTCCAAACATATAAATCATATGCCTCAAATAAATGTATGTAAGAGGCAGAAAGAGTATCAAAGAAAAGAAAGATAGGAAAAAGTATTCTGATTGGAGCAAGTATATACAGAAGAGATATAGGGGAAAGACAATTATGAGAGCATTGAAGAATCAAAACTCAAGGTACCTGAAGGAGGCAAAGACCCCAAGCACATAAAAAATGAAACCAAAACTGAGAATATCCCCAATTCTCCCTCTTGAAAAAAAAGAAAACTGAGAAAAACCTATCAACACTTACCAACTTATATACCTTCTCTCTCATTAAAATACCATTTTATGAGGTATCTAAACATATACGTGGCATTTTCAGTGAAAGTATTAGTAGGGGAAAAGTAGACTTTCACAATAAATAATCAGCACTAGACCAAACCTTTATCGTTTTCATAATTAATTGAAAGATGTAAAGAATAAAAGATTATATTGTGCATTTTTTTGTTGATTGTAAGGATGAAGTCACATTTGATTTAGTAGATCAAAACTGTCTTAAAATGCCTTTTCCAAAAAAGCCTAATTTCAAAACTATTCAGAATTCTGAGAAAGGCGCAATGGAAATAATGCTATTCAAATACTTGCCATCATAAACATACAAGGAGGCCCAAAATGAGATGTACATTCATCAAAGATATACATCACTGCGGTCTAGGAAATCTAGGACAGTGTTCAAGTTGAAGAAGGTTACATTGCGGATGTTGATGTCCTCCAAGTGTTCTCTGCAGATTGGGTAGATTTTGTCAAGCTCCAGAACCCTGATGATCTATGACCACTCAAAAAAAGAGAGTCTAACTGGTTACCACAGGAAATCCCAATTTAATGATGCATGGCTAATGCCCAGGTTGCAGCATGTTTGGATGGAAAATCTATAGAGATTGCTCATCAGTAATCAGAATCTGCATATGCAGACTGTATAGCTCGATTGATCAACCAGGATTTATGAGATGCTTATTCTTTGCCAAGCTTTTTGTTCAGCAATGGGGATCTGCCAATAGAGATGAATGTTCCCTCACGTCAACTTACATTCTAATGTGGGAGAAAACATTTACACCTCTTCATATATGCAGAATATGTAAAAAATGAATGAGAGGTCATTTGGGGAAATGATAAACCAGAATTGTGGTGGGGTACAAAAGGCTTTAGGAAATAGGTACTGCTTGAGTTGAGTCTCGAAGGATGCCTGGAATTTCAAAATGTTTTGGTGACTAAAAGGTATATTTCATGCTCAGGCACAGAGTAGAAAGGTAGAGAAATGGAAGATGGGGTCTCATATAGGAGGAACAGTAAATAGTCTGGAACAAAGATTGTGAAAAAGGAAATAGAGTATAAGAAAATGGGGAGAGTTGTAAGGGGGTAGGGCGTGAAAAACATTAAATATCAAAGGCAGTTTTATCTGTGATCCTGGAGGCAAAAAGGAAGCACTGGAGTTTATTGTGTACATGGATGAAATGGTCAGCTGTGGCCTTTAGAAAAATCACTCTGGAACTTTGGGGGAAAAGAGATTGGAATGGGGGAGGTTTGAGGTATGTGGACCAAAAAAAAGAGGTTATCACAGAAGTTCAAGAGATTAACCATGAATGATTCAACTAAGGTGGTGACTGAGAACATGGATAGAAGGGAATGTATGTGAGGAAAATGACTGATTTGGCAGCTGATTATGTATGTGGGGTGAATGAATATGAAAAGTCAAGAGTGGCTCCAACTCTGAGTCTGGCTGTACCTTTGACAGTAATAGCGATGTTTGAAAGAAGGAAATGTTTGAGGGCAAGGATGATGAATCTATCTTTGGACATGTGAGATATTTGATTCTTCATTTTTAAAATAGGCAGTTGGTGATGTGGGACTGGATGTCAGGAGGGAAACTAGGACTGTATATATCAACCTTAGAGTCATCTGCATAGAGATGATAATTGAACCCATAGGAGTGGATGATGTCACGAAGTAAGAGAATATAGAGAAAGACAACCAAGGATAAGGCCTTAGGCAACGCCCAGAGGCAGTGGATGAGGCATACTTGACTAAATCAGCAAATGAGACTGTGAAAATTTATTCTAATAGGACAGAGGACAGAGCAATGTCCCAAAAAGAGAGAAGAGAGAGTATATGGGAGGAGAGGATAGTAAAATTCATGAGAAAGGTCAAGGAAAATAATCACTGAGAAAAGAAAAAGTCATTAGAAATGTACTTTAGAAGTTCATTGATGACTTTGGAGAGAAGAGTTTCAGCTGAATGATAAAACTAAAGACAAACAATTGAGGATTAAGAAAAGGCTCAGAAAGGAGGAAATAGAAACAACAAATGGAGGTGGATTTTTCAAGTAGTTAGGCTGACAAAGGGAGGAGAAATAGAAGATAATTATGGGATGACAGACCCTAATTAGGGGCTTTTGAAGTTTCCATGAGGTTTCAACATATTTGTACTCAGCAGAGTGGAAGCAATAGAAATGAAGACATTGGCAATTAAATAAAATAAGGGAATGATAGTAAACCTGGGACTGCTTGGAGCTGAAGAGGAAGACTGAGAAAGCCTTTGAGAATTGACAAAGCTCTATTAATGGCTCCAAGCTTCCTAAGGAAAGAAAGGCAAAGCTTTTTAATACCAATATTCTAGCAATGTGGTTGCATGGCATTAAGGCACACAACACAAGATTTTCTGAATATTTAAAAATGAATATCAGAGAACAATGGAAAGGCACATGATAGGGGTAGGCAGGCTGTCACATATAACCGATGAGGAATTTTGAAGAATAAGAATAAAATATATTATCAGGTAAAGGTAGTATAAGAAAAGACAATGGGGAAAGGTGTCAGTAGACAGGTAACTATCCAGAGTGCTATAATGGGAGAAAGAAAAGAAAGCCTCTTCCAGCACATTCCAGACTCCCTAGGTGAAATTTATGGGAAGGTATGGACAAGAGTCACATGAAATAAATAGTCATTAATCAGAGCTTCCATATAAATTATATCATAGATTCATTGGAGTATTTCACATACTCCCATTTCACATACGCACCCAGATGACACACACATATGCATATGTATACACATATATGTGTACATGGCTAAATAATATACATGTGTATGTATGTATATATGCACATACACATGCATATATGTATATGTATGGCTACATGCATACAAATACACACACATATGCATGCACTGCTATGTGTCAGGCACTGAGCTAAGTGTTTTACAAATACTATCTCATTTGATCCTCACAACAATCCTATGAGGTCATTGTTCCCATTACACAGTTGAGAAAACTGTGGCAAAGAGAGGTTAAGTGAATTGTCAAGGGTTACATGGTGCCTGAGGGTGATTTCCTGACTCAAGGTCTAGTGCTCTGGGTACTGTGCTCTAAGTTGATAGAGAAGCTTTAAAACAGAATAAAATAAAACCAATAAAAAGACTGTGAGAAGGGATAAAGTATAAATAAGCAAAAACAGAGAAGTACATGATTATCATACCCACCTAATGCCAAGAGAGGGCACCTACACACACTCACATACACAAAAAGAAACACCCACATTCTATGAAAATACAATCTTGGGTCCCTTACCTTCCATTAGTAAGGGGCCTCTCAAAGCTTTCATGTGGGTGTGAAAAGGGTTTTTGCCTAATTTCTAAACTCAAACAACAGTAAAGCTGATGGTATGAAGAGTCCCAGAACTTTTGCTTGTGATTTGTAAACAAGTCCCTAATCAATTTGTTTCCTGTCGATTAACTCAAATGGCATTGTCATCAAATGGCTAAGACGTTCCTACTCAATTGTGTGACATTGCACAATGAGAAGGAGGGGAGGAGAGAGAGAGAGACAGAGAGAGAGAGAGAGAGAGAGAGAGAGAGAGAGAGAGAGAGAGAGAGAGAGAGAGTGGGAGGGAGAGGGAGGGAGGGAGAGAGAGAGAGAGAGAGGGAGGGAGATAGGGAGAGAGAGAGAGACAGAGACACAGAGACATGGAGACACAGAGAGACAGAGAGACAGAGAGAGACAGAGAGACAAAGAGAAACAGAGAGACAGAGAGAGAGAGAGAGAGAAATAATAGTCAGTACAGTGAGAAGAGGTCAGAAAGCTCTCCACCCTTTGGGTCATAAAGCCCTCTTGTAAAATGAAGTCTAGTAATTTCAACTGCAGTTTTCAAATTATGCCTGTATGTTAATATTTCCCTAGAGAACAGTTACTTACAATGTATAAAATTAAAATAACAAAACCAGGAAAGAGCAAAGCCAAAAGAGGAACAGAAAAGTTCCATTCTCTGCCATCCCTTGAGAAAAACTTAATATCTACAAATCTGTAGCATATTCTAAATCATCCTTTATAATTAAACATAATTTGTAGTTATTTGTCCTCTTCCTGAATAATGTTTTTGGAATGTGAATGGACATGTAATATAAATTCTGCTGTTTTCTATGGAAAAAATAAAAATTAAATTAAATTTTATAAAAACTAGCCACATGAAATTTCTTTGAAAAAAATTAAAAGTGCAAAATACCTCTAATTGACAGATAGGCAGTAACTGCCACCTCTCCTCGAGGGCTCTTCACCCAACAAGTGTATGGACCAGCATCTTCTTTTATTGTTTCTTTGATTTCTAAGGTTCCATTTTCATGTGTAGTGTAATGTGGGCCTTCAAGCCTTTCAACTTTCGATGGCTTTTGCCTATGGATCATTAAAATCATGAATTAATTCAATGACTCAATTTTACATTTAAAAAAATCAATGCATTCAAAATTGACTTTATTAAGGGGAGGGTCATTTTTTTCCTTTGTTTTAATTTCAACATTTAGTATGGTGTCTTCAGTAAAGTACAAGCTAATTAATGTTTGTTGAAATGAATTGTATTGATTTCTCGCTATCTAATCATTGAATCATAGCCTTTCAAAGCCGTATTGCTCCTCCAACATCATCAGTTCCAATCACTTCATTGAAAATATGATAACATTGAGGACCAGAGAGAACAAATGACCTATCTGAACTAATGTCTATTTTCTAATCGCTACCTTCTATAAATGGTGGATGCTTACAATACTTGTCTCTCTGATTACATTATAAACTTCTCAAAACAGAGCAGAGGTTGATCTATATTAAGAGCTCACTAAATCCTTTTTGTTTAATTTATTGTATTTTTAAAATTACTCAATTATGGCTAGGGTACTAAATAGAACCCACATGAAATGAAATGGTATATGAAACTTCCTCAAATTCATATCAATACTTTGGTGCACTTTAGTTCTATGGACAAATATCCTGCGGCTAGGGTCCTAGCCCAAGGGAAAACAAACAAGGAAACAACAGGACAGGGGTGACCCCCTTGTCTTGGTGGGGATTCATTTCCATCCTACTGAAAACTAAGCTCCCCATTGCTTATGAAGATATAGAATTTCTTCTAGAGACATACTTGGGAATCAAATACAACCATAGACTCCATGTGATAAGATTATAAATAGTTAAGTTAGACTTCCCAGTTTAGAGCTGCTGAGCAAAGAAAGCACTAAATATCCCAATTAATAAAAGTTGCATATGGCAGCACCCTTCATTAGAATATCAAGGCCCTCTCAAAACTGTCCCAACTGAAGTTGACTATATTGCCTTCCTCTTGGAATTCCTTAATAGGCTTGTAGGATCATAGATTATAAGACTATAGATTTAGAGCTAGATGGGTTCTTAGAGACCATGAAGTCTAACCCTCTTATTTTAGAGATAAGGGAAAAGGGGCACATTGAAGTTAGGTGACTTGCTTAGAGTGCCATGGACAGCAAGCATCTGGATTTGAACTCAGGTCTTCCCAACTCCAAGTCCAGATACTTATCCCTGGCACTTGTAAAAATTTTACGCAGTTCTGCTCTTCAGAGGAGCTAGATTCCCTATCGGGGATCACAGTGCCAAGGCTAATCAATCAATCAAACAACAAGAATTCATTAGGTGTCAATTTTTTATATGTGATGACTCTCTAAAAGGGTAAAAGGAAGGAAACTGGAGAAAACTATGATGATGTAAAGAATAGAAGACATCAATAAAAATTAATTTAATTTTTTTTAAAAAAGGTTTTATTACATGTCTACTATGTTTCAGGAATAGTGGATAGGAGTACAAACAATGGTATTTCACTGACCAACCCAGAGGGAATATCCAAATCAGAGATCTAGAGTTGGAAAGCCCCTAACATTTCTGATCCATCTCATTATTCTTGATTTTGATAACCCAAACTCTGTTTGTGTAACCAAGCCCAATTTCAAATCCTACCACTTCCAATCATGAATTTGACCTTGAGCAAATCATTCCATCTCTGTGGGCCTTGGTTTCTTCAAATATAAAATGAAGAAGTTGAAATGGATGACCTCTAAGTTCCCTTCTGATGCTCAGTCTAAGATCTTGTGTTTATTATTATCATTTTATTCAAGTTCAAAGGCAAATTCACTTGTAGCTCTTAAACACAGTCATATAGAGTTCTTTAAAAAGTTTAAGTCAATATTTTATTTAAATGCTTGCGCTGTTAATAGTTATATAAAAAGTGAGTGACCAGGCCCTGATCTGTTGTTAGGGGCAAATGGAACAAAAGTCACCAGCCTCATCTATCTTCTTTAACAAGCATAGTGTTATTTTCTTAGAACAGGAGAACATAATGGGAAAGGTTAAAAAAATTTTTCCAAACCAGTTTCTCTTGCTTTTTTCTCCATTTGAACACCTAGAGTGAGGTGGGGCAGTCCCAGAAGAAGGCAACATGATAGTGCCTTTCATTTATAGAACAATGCCAGCTCTGCAATGTCAGAGTTGTGTTTCCCCTCTGCATGACTGTACTGTCCACACATGTTTTAGTGTGTATATTCTTCATGTGATTTCTATTCAGGTCCATTCTTCTTTTTTAGGGTTTATATATTTGTGGGAGATTGAGTGCAAATTCTATGGAGAAAATGCTCCAGGGTTACAGTTATTACTATAATTATACTTTAAATATCCTTGTTATGGACTAAGAATGTCTTCTGGATGACTAGTAAAAATAAACATTTGGTGGATTCTCATGAAGCTTGAGAGGACTCTGACCTATGTGGACCCTCTAGCCCCTAGATTTGTTCAAACAGCTGCACTTGAGAACCTAGAGGGCTACATGTACCCTCAAGACTCCAGGTTCCCCACCGTGCTGTAGCCATCAGCACCTGGAAAACTACTTCAGATTTTGAATGATTTATGTACCATATCCTCTTCGAAGCATGTTCACAAACATCTTCTGTTAATGTTTTTGTCAGTGACTTCTATCTTCAATTTACTGAAGTTGCTGTGGTTAGGAAGCCCCTTCCCTGCAGAAGAAGTCTAGAGGTCTCTTCAGCTGCCTTTTAACCAATGTCTATTAAGCTCTTTCTTATTCAATGAGTACAAAATTCTTCTTAGCAAGTATGCTAACATAAGATAGAAGTTTGGATTACATCTACTTTTTCCTTCCTGTCCCTATCCTACCTCACCTGATTCCCTCATTTCAGATCTTATCTGACAAAGTGCTAGAAATCCACCCTGATGCTTTGTCTTTTCTATACTTCCTTGGCAAGGGCAGGGTACCAAGTCTGTCTTTCCTCAAATGGAAATGAAGCTCAATGATACCATACTGAGGAAATCTCTTTTAACCACTCCATTTGTCTATTTGTTTTTTACTATGTGACTCCAGTCAAGTCACTTGACCTCTGTTTTCCTCATTTTCCTCATCTGTAAAATTATGATAACTACCTCATAAGGGAGTTATAAAGATGAAATTAGATGATTGAAAAGTGCATAGCACAGTGCCTGACATCTAATAAGCACTATATATTGTTATTACTAATATTGTCATTATAATTATTATTAATTGATGTTTTGTGGTTGTGGTTGTAGTTACTGTTATACAACTTTAAAAGAGCTGAAATAGATGAAGGGGGTGAAAAAGGCCTTTCACCTTTGCTCCAACCTCTCAGCAACAAATCAGAAACTGAACTCTTTCTGATCTTTTTACAATTCTCAAATTTATCATAAAACATTGTAAACATTGTAAAAGCATCATTAAACTTTAATACAGGGTTGAGTTAATTACACTTCTTCTACATTTATTGCTTAATATCATAAAGGCATTGAAAATATACATTACAATCGTCCAACAATGATGGATGGTAAGTGTATCATACTCTCCAAATAGTGCTCTTTTCAAGAAAAATCAAACAAACTTACCAAGTAATCACTGCTGGAGGTGAGGCAAAAACCTCACAAAATAAGAAAGCACTGTACCCAACAACAGCAGCATACTCTTCATTATCTGGAGTTTGCATCAACGGAGAAATATCTACAAATCAAAGCAGAATTCAAATTCTATGTTTTGTCTCCTAAGTTAAAATACAATTGAAAATTATATATCCTATGTCACTTACTTGTATATATTTTTAAAATATAGAAAACATTTATGTAAGATAATAAGCATAACATATAGTAGAAAATATAATACAAGAAAGCTACCTGTATTTTTAATTGTTAAATTAGAATCATCATCTAAATGAATACATATTTGGAAGCATCTGTTTTTTCTTTGACATACGTGCCCAAGGACAATGAGAGAAGAATTGAGTCATATGAATTGAGTTTTATTCTTTTCCCCTTATATGCTAATGCTGTTAAAATGCAAGCTAGACTCATTGATCAAATAAGAATGTCCTGCTGGTAAAATTTTTCTTTACCATATTCCTCCTACACACTGCAATCTGTTTTAGAGGAATACTTACCTAAAACATTGATATTGGCAGTAGCAAGAATTTTGCCATGTACATTTGTGGCTTCACATTGGTACACACCGGTATGATTCAACTGCATATTGTCGAGACTGATCTCTCCTGGGAAGAACACAATACCAGGCAAGGGGTGTTCTTCTGAAAGACATCAAGGTATGTAAGCTCAATAAATAAGGATGCATTATGTACTCACAAGTCATTTATTAATGCGGGCGTGTAGTATTTTTAAAAGTACATATAAAATAATTCCTAATGTTTCTCATTCAAATTTTCCCTATTATATTTTCTAACATCTTCCTAGTTTTCTTCCCTTAGTTAGGTAAGGCCTTCTTGACCAATCTTCCCTTTTGGTGGCCTCGTGCCACTCTTGAGGTATAAAGCAGACAGAAAATCATCAATTCCTTCTATAACAAGAAGTTTCAGAAAGCTCTCTCTTTACTCTGTATTTACTGGTTGTATGTGTTCTAATCTGCTAATATTTAGCATTTAGTTTCATGCTTAAAAATCTCAGCTAGCTCTCTATCCATGACTTATAGATGGCAGAATGTAATGTTTTTGAGGCCATTATTGTATTTCTATGTCTGGCACCCTTCACACAAGTACTGACACATAGTAGCTGGTTAATAAAGGCTATTGGTGCAAATATATATACATATATAAATTTGTATTTATATGTAATATATACAGATTTCTATAAGTACTTCTATAGGTATGCTTATATAAGTATATATTATACCCCATGTATATACACATGTATATGTGCAGATATATCTATATAAGTATAGATTGGTATAAGTATATCTTATTACAACGTGTGTGTGTGTGTGTGTGTGTGTGTGTGTGTGGTATATGCAGATATCTATGTAAGCATGTCAATGTATATATACCAATGTATACATATTGTGCGTTTGCATGTATGTATATATGTGTATTTCATAGAATTTAACCAGCTTTCCCAAGTTTAAACAGGAAGTATATAAGGGTGGGATCTGAATCTAGGTCTTCCTGAATCTATGTGTAATACTTTACTATACCAGGCCTTGCCTTCCCTATATAAAATTGAACTTAATTCATTGAATTCCACACAGATTGAAACTGTGGTTATATTTCAAGACCATCAATATTCTGGATCCCATCCACTTCTCCAAACTTTGCACCTAGAATTATTTAACATCCCTGGACTTCCAGCTACAAGATATGTACATCCGCTCACTTAGCACTTCATAAGTCAATGAAATAATCAATCACCAGACATTTATTAAGCATCTCTATATGTCAGACACTGTGGTATGTGATAGTCTTACATAACAACAAGAACATAAGCAATCTCTACTCACATTTCAATGAGGGGATATTGAACATCTGCCAGCTCCATTCCTACTGCCTTCAAATCTGCCTATGTCTCCCTTATCCTCAAAAAACACCCTCACTTGATCTATCCAGGGCCTAAGCCTTCATTTCCTTTCTGTGATTTTACTTCTTGAGAAGGACCTTGACAACCATGCCTGTATCCTTTTTCCTCTCATCTTAATTCTTTACCACCTGGCTTCTGATCTCATAATTCAACAGAAACCATCCCCTCCAAATGTATCATCTATACCTTAATTGCCAAATGTAATGACTTGTTCTCAACCCAGATCCTTTTTGACCTCTCTACTGTATTCATAATCCTCTCATCCTGGATAGTCATACCTCACTCGAGATGTTTTCTTTTATTTTGGTTGCACTGCTATTACCTGGTTCTTCCCCTCCTATATGTCCCTTATTTCTCCTCCTCGTATTTCTATGATTTTTATCTCATTCTCTTGTTTTTTAATATTTATTTACTTTCAGTTTTCAACATTCACTTCCATAAGTTTTAATTTTTTTTCTCCCCCTCCATCCCCAAGACAGCATGCAATCTGATATGGGCTGTACACATGCATTCTTATTTAACACATTTTCACATTAGTCATGTTGCAGAGAAGAATTATAATGAGTGGGGTAAACCATGAGAAGGAAAACAAAAGAGAAAAAGAGTCTGCTTCACTCTGCATTCTGACGCCACAGCTCCTTCTCTGGATGTGGATGGCATTTTCCATCATGAGTCCTTCGGAAAAGTTTTAGGTCCTTGCATTGCTGAGAAGGGCTAAGTTTATCAAAATCAGTCTTCATATACTGTGGCCATTACTGTGTACAATGTTCTTCTGGTCCTTCTCACTTGACTCAGCATCCCTTCATATAAGTCTTTCCAGGTTTTCTTGAAGTCCTCCTTCTCAACATTTCTTACAGCACAATAGTATTCCATTACATTCATATACCACAACTTGTTCAGCCGTTCCCCAAGTGATGGGCATCTACTTGATTTCCAGTTCTTGGCCACCACAAATAAACTGCTATGAATATTTTTATGCTTGTGGGTCCTTTTTCCTATTTTTATGATCTCTTCGGGACACAGCCCTAGAAGCAATATTGCTGGGTCAAAGGGGAAGCCCATTTTTATAGCCTTTTGGGGATAGCTCCAAATTGCACTCCAGAATGGTTAGATCACCTCACAGCTCCACCAACAATTAATTAGTGTCCCAACTTTCCCATATATTCTCCAACATTTATTGTTTTCCTATTTTGTCATGTTGCCCAATCTGATAAGTGTGATGTGGTACCTCAGAATTGTTTTGTTTGTATCTCTCTACTCGATAGTGATTAAGAGCATTTTTCATATAATTATAGATAGCTTTAATTTCTTCTTCTAAAAACTGGCTGTTCTTATCCTTCAATCATTTGTCAACTGGAGAATGACTTGTATTCTTGTGAATTTGACTCAGCTCCTTATAATTTTAGAAATGAGGCCTTTATTAGAGATGCTATTTGTAAAAATTCTTTCCTAGTTTTCTGCTTCCCTCCTAATCTTGGTTGCGTCTCATTCTCTTTTATTAGATTTTCATCCACACCACGCCCTCTAACTATGGGTGTCCTTCTCTTTTCAGGGTCCTCTTCTCTTTCAGTTTTATACCATATCCCTATGTGATCTCACCAATTCTCATGGTATCCATTATCGTTTTTATGAAGATCTTTCCCATATCCATATATCCTGTTCTATTGTCTCTCCATCATTATAGTCAACCATTTCCACCTGAATCTTGGATAACTTGGATTGGGTAGCCCACATGCATCTGAAACAAGTCATAATCCCTCACACCTCTTGTAAACTTTCCTATTACTTTTGTGGGCACTACCATCCTCCCAATCACACAGCCCTGCAAAAGGCAACACCATTCTTTAGTCCTTACTTTTATTTACATCAAATATTCACTGTGTCACATTTTATAATTCCTACTTTCAGAACCTCTCTTGTAAAGATCCTCCTCTTTCCACTCACATAATCACAATCCTAATTCAGTCCCTCATCACTTCTTGCTTGGACGACTGCAATAGTCCTCCATGTTTCAAGTCTCTGACCCTCCCAATCCATCCTCCATTCAGCTGCCAAGGTGATTTTCCCAAAGCACAGGTCTGATCATGTTAACTATTTGTTCAACAAGACCCGATCCTCCAGGATCAAAGACAAAGTCCTGTAATCTTGGTTCCTCCTTAATGTGTGTGCATAAATGTATATGTACACTATATACATGTGTATTATGGGTATATATGTGCATATATGCAAATGTGTATATCTATATGTGTTTAAACATATAGATATATTGTATATGTATACACAAATGTATATGAGTACATATAAACATATGCGTATGTGTATATTATATTTGTGTATAGTGTACATATATCTTAGTATAATGTGAGGGGCATATGTGCCTATATATGTGTGAATGTATATATACCAATGGATATATGGTGCATGTACATGTATTTTATAGAATTTAACCAGCTTTTCCAAGATAGACAAAAAGTATATAAGGAAGAATGTAAGTATATACACAATATATAGGAATATGTGTATGTGTATGTACACATACACAGATTTGTACATCTACATACACAAATATATAAATATATCTGTAGATATTTATATATATATATATATATATGTGTGTGTGTGTGTATATGTATGTGTATATATGCATGCATATGTAAACATATGCTTAGTTATTTGCATGCTGTCTCACCTTTCTTTATATTTCCAGAACTTAATAAAGTGCCTAGCACAGAGTGCTCCATGACTTTTTTTTTGACTGAACTGACTGAATGGAATAAAGGTTGTATCTGAGAGAAATAGGGACAAAATAAAGCTCAGTTAGAAGGGAAAGACAATGAGCTTTGCTTTGTTCCTGCTGAATATGGATGTCTCCAGAACATCATGTTTGAAATGTTCAGGAGGCAGTTGGTGATATTATCCTGAAGGTCAGCAGAGAGAACAGAGTTGGTTACATACAACTGTGAGTCATCTGTATAGATATGGAAGATAATTAATACAATGGGAGCTAAGAAGGTCACCAAAGGAAGATATTATAATTTTCATTACAATTATCTGTGTAAGACTTTATTTCCGTCTGCTAGATTTTAAGCCTCATGATGCAGGGAATATATATTATTAATATTTCTCTCCTTCCCAGTGTATAGCAAAAGGAATTCATAAACTAGGCAGTAGAAAAAAAATGTCAAATACATGAATGAATAAATGAGTGCTCCTTGAGGAGGATTTTCATTTTTTTTTCTTTGCATCCCCGATACCTAACATAGTGTCTTGCCATTGTCAATACTTAATAAGTACTTGTTGGAATGAATTGAATTAACCAGATTTCTTGCTTTTCTTCAATATCATTGTATTCCTATTTTTATATGTTTGTCCTTGCTGTTTCCCTTACCTCAAATGATGCCCCCCCCACCCAATCCATTATCTGCCTGTCCAAATGCTACCCATCCTTTGGGTCCCAGATAAAATTCTACTTCCCTTCAGTGGCTACTATTGCTTGTAGTAAATTTTAACTTTCTCTGAAATTTGAGAGCTTCTTATTTTGATATATAACTATTTAATGCATCTGAAGCACCAGGAAGACCAAGACTGTGAGTCTCATGCACTTTTTATGTATTGTTCTATACGTAGAACTTTTCTCAAGATGTGAAGGAGAGAAATAAACACACATACATATGTGTAGAGTTCCGTGCGTGCGTGGAAACATATATGTGTGTGTGTGTGTGTGTGTGTGTGTGTGTGTGTGTGTGTATATATATATATATATATAAACATATACATATACATATGTGTGTGTATACGCCGAATGTCTTAACATCTTGAGTCTGTCATTCTATCAGTTAAACATTCCATGTATAGAATTGCCTTAAATTTAAGTGGGGCTTGACTTATGACGAAAGGACAAACACACACGTATTCATGGAAACAGATCTGTTGAAAATGTCATTTCTAAACGTTCAATGAGCCTTAGGGATCATCACACAATTCTAGATTTAAAGTTAAAAGGTATCTTAAAGGACATTGAGCCCAACCTCCTTACTTTATAGATGAGGATCTAAGGCTCAGAGATAGTGCCCATTATCACACAGATATTCAGAATCTCAGGCATAACGTAAACCCAGGACATCCTGACTTCAAGCCTAGTTCTATGTACAGTACATCCCAGGGCCTCAAGACTTTATACATCCATGGATTCCTACTCTATTCTTCTACATAATTTATTTGACTGAGGACAGTGCATGTAGGCTGAAGAAATGAGTTTGAATCTCAGTCATGGTACTTACTATCCCCATGGCTTTGGGAAACTCATTTAACCTTTAAAGGTTCCAGATCCCTTTTTCATAAAATTTCTAAGGTTGGGGCAGCTAGGTGGCGCAGTGAGTAGAGCACCGGCCCTGGAGTCAGGAGTACCTGAGTTCAAATCCGGCCTCAGACACTTGACACATTTACTAGCTGTGTGACCTTGGGCAAGTCACTTAACCCCAATTGCCCTGCCTTCCCCCCTGCAAAAAAAAAAATTTCTAAGGTTCCTTCCAGCATTTAGGTTCAAGATCTTTGATGTTGTTAACATTATTTTTTCTAAATCATGAAAACATTGATGGATTCATTTATTCAAAAAGCATTCATTGAACTTCTATTATTTGCTGAGCATTTTCCAGGCACTGAGGGAATTACAAAGTTTAGATAAGCCTTCGGCCCTAATGGACCTTATAATCTAATACAAGAATAACAGTCAGAAACAGACAACTAGAATCAATTAATAAATCAATAGTTGCTATGTGGAAGCATTTATCAAGAAGGTGCTATGTGCCAAATGCTTGGAATAAAAAGCTAAAAATGAAGTTAATTTCTCCCCTAAAGGAATTTTCATTCAACAATATAAAATTTACAATTCATTGAAGGGATATCAGAGCAGTTGTAAAGCAAAGGACTTTTTACTATTTTTGGTAAAGTTCATCATAACGAAGGACCTATCAAGTTGCACATAAAAGGCAGTATTCACGTTAAGATTTAAAGATCAGGGACAAATTCAAGAAAGGACAACTTAAATCAATGTTTTGTTTTTCTTATTCAACACCTGTAGAAAGAGAACAAATCTCATGCTTTCCCTCTGAAATAATCTCCAGTTTACCTGATACATAGCCTGTTTGTACACAGCTGTTTATATGGTGTCGCGTCCCTTTGACTGTGAGCTCCATGAGAACACAGATTGGCTTTTTCCTTTGTGTATTTTTACCACAGTGCCTGGCACTTAATAAAGGCCAGATGACAGACTGCCTGACTGACAAATGTCCATCTGCATTTACAGAATTATATTCAATATACTTTGAAAGACCCATTGTTTCATCAACATAGGTTCTCCATCCATAATAATAATAATAATAATAATGATATTAATAATAATAATAATCTTCATAAATCACCATGGCTAAAACTGCGATGACCTGATGATCCATCTTCTTGTTCCACACTGCAACTGGGCAGGCTAGTCCTGACATACCAGCTACATAGTCCATCACTGATAATCCACAAATCCTTTACAATGTGGCAATCTCTTCCAGGGTATACACTCTACTTGTCTCAGTGTGATCTCCATATCACAATGAGGGTAAGCTCCTTGAGATCAGTGAATGTTTCATTGTTTGCATTTGCCCTCTAGCACTTAGTATCTGTAAGTACATGTTGATTGCTTGTTTGTTGGTTTGACTGACAAGCTTTGTGGAGAGAATAATTTATATACCTAAATATAAATTCTAAGCTTATATTTTTCCCCTGAGTAAAATAACTCCAACTGTTTTGTTTTTCCTCATTGGAATGGATCATTCTTTGTTCTATTCTAGATCTGCTTCTTCTTCTGTTTGCTTAATAAATACACATGAAGAATCAAAGTGAATAAGCATATACATCATCAAATATATACATCATTCAATTTTCATTTATGTACCACCACAATTCAGTTTTTTAAATGCTTATTCATCATTATGATCAGAGCATTGGTAATGGAAATGGTATGATATATAATAGAAATGAGACCAGGCCCTGCTATTCTGACCTTGTGACTTACCTTCAAGTTGTAGCTAGGAAAATACATAAATACTCACTATAGTAGAAAAAAATAAAACAGAAAAAAACACATTAAAGAGGTACAAAGTGCAATCTGTGGAAGGAACCATTAATAAACAATTTCTTCCCAAAACTATTAATAGTATTTGCTTTGGATCTTCAAACTTGGGTATGACTTTGACAGGTGGAGATGAAACAGGACACTCCAGGTACAGGAATCAGTATAGGGAAAAGCAAAAAGGCTTGAAGGCTTAGAATATTTACAAGGAATCATAAGCAGTCAAGCTTGACTGGTGTATAAGTTCAGAAAGAACAGAGGCTCAAACTCACAGCCTTAGAACCAAGTATGGGGAACCTCAAATAGTTTGAATTACAATTAGGAAATATTTAACAAAATAAATGAAAAGACAATAAAACATAGATAACATTAATTTGTGGTTTTCTTAGTTAATCCATGTCTAAGAGATCTGTTTCAATTTGGGTCTACTGCCACGGATGAAAAGGAATGATGTAAGCTAAAGTTGGCACAGTGAGCTTAGAGGCAGGCTGTGAAAGGTCTTGAATGCCAACCTAAAGAGTTTGTGTATTTCAATTGGTGAACAAGAGAAGGCCATTAAGGAGCTATTATACCAGATATGTTATTTACCTGGCCATGGTTTAAAGGATAGGTTTCATATGAAAGTGATTAATGGAGGCACTGATACTGAGGACATTCCAACAGCCCAGGCTGGGTGGTAAAGAAGGCCAGAGTTAGGCTACTGGCAATTGAAGTAGACAGAATGCACAAAGCAAGAGACGCTTCAATGTAGAAACAACAGGATCTAATAAAAATCAATGCAAATACTGCATTCTTTGAACCTTGGTCAACAGGGAAAATGGTATCATCAAGAGTGATAGCAAAGTCAGAGGCTGGAGGCTATATTATAGAGAATCAATTACTTCACTCTAGAATAGGAAACTTCAGAATAGAGAAACCTGGTCTATTCTTGAAATCAGATGTATTTATCTGGCTAAACACATTTACTGAGCTCAGTTCATCCCACTAAGCTGTCAGCTTCAAGGATTGTTAATAGGCAAGAGAATCCAATAGCACTTACGATCAACAGGTAAGCCATTGATTTTCCACTCTATTTCAGGGGTGGGTTCTCCCTCAGCTTCACATAGCAGGATCACACTGCTCCCAATGCTGTACACAGCACTTTCAGGTTTCTTTGTCCAGCGAGGAGGTTCTGGTAATAAAATAAATCACACCAAGAAAACAAGTTAAAAATGTCATATATTGCCAAGGCTGGGAATCCCAATATCATCCAGCAGATGGCAGACTCCATCAAGTATTTCCTAGCAGATTTTTTTTTTCCTTTTCCCAATAACATTATGTAGGAGTGGTAAGCTGAAATATGACTTACTAAAGAAACATTTTATCATTTTTGTGATCATTAAGTAGAATAAAAATAACTTACTAAAAATACATAAATATGGTCATTTTGCTTAGTTCCAGAAATACCTTTCCTCAGCAGCAGAGAGTTGGAGGTGAAATAGCCAGATGGCATACTGATTTAGTGCTACTGTATGGTTCTGGAAGTCTGACAAACAGGACACATGTTTCAAGATTTGTGTTTTCAGAAAAGCCTTCTAAATAGCAAAACACTTAAAAATATAGTAAGATTGAAAAGGCTTTCTTGTAAATCTTCTACAATTTACAAATCATTTTTCTGAAATACAGCTGTTTGTTTTGGGGGTTTTGTTGTTGTTGCTGGTTTTTGTTTTTTTTTTTGCAAATCACTCTGTCATATGGATAGATAGCTGGCCACTAAGCCAGGATGAGATGGGTTCAAGTCCCTCCTCTGACTCAAATTTTCTGTGTGGCCTGAGACAAAACAGGCAACTGCTAAGGGTGCTAGTGACCCTCTAAGACTGAACATTTCACAGAAGGTGCCAGAATTCATCGGTAGAGAAAATCCTTATCTAGAAGTTCTCTATACCAAGGAAATCACAGGTGCAGTTCCTATCTATACACTAGAATTAGGTAATATAATGCTTTTAGATCTTGATATGAATCAAAATGAAACTTCTTTTCTTTCATTGCCAATAGCATTATCATACTTTGTAACCGTGAATCTGAGTCAGGGATAAAAAAGGAGTTAGATTAAAGTGTGGATGATTTAGTTTTATTCGAAAATTGCATAATTTCTGAATACCTCTTCCCCTTACCCCATGCATTAATGGATGGCCATTTCCCATGAAACTGAGCTTTTATTGTACAAGAAAAGTCACTAGGAGTGGAGTTTAAGAAGAAACAATGAAGAAAAAATTGTTTACACAAGAAAAAGGGAAAGTGACAGAAATGTCACATGAGGTATGGCTATACAAACAACCCTGGAAAATTCAAGTGTGAGCAAGAAAGCTCATTTCATAATTGTCTCCTTGGGTGTGGGTATGATGTTTTAATTATTCACCTTCCAGTTGAAAAGAGCTATGTTTTTGTAAATGTGCATTCAAAGACTGTACTTTGGCAAACTATAAAATGGCTAACATAGAATGTTCCTAACTCCTAAAGGCATTTTGCATTCAACATTGCTCTTACCAGTCTCACATCTGAGTTCAATGAAAAATGTCTTTTTACTTGATTTCAGTATTTTTCCAAATAATAACATTCCATTAAATGTCAATAAATGATTAATTCAAGCAATGTATAAAACTTTTACTATTCAGAATGTAGGACTCACTAAAACCTAATGCTTCCAGGAGATGGCAGGCTAAATTGGTCTTATTACAACACATGCTACGAAATGGGTAACAGAGATACAATACAAGCCAACATATATTTCAAGGTACCTTCATCAAGATGAGGTCATTCCCATCCCTATTCCATTCCATCTGGTATTTCCAGTTCTCTATCATTATCTGCTTTAGGACAGCACAATTATCAAATTCTTAGAACTGAAAGAAACTGTAAATCTCATAAAAACTAACCCTTTCATTTTATACACAAGGAAACCAGAGAAATGAAAATCTTGACCATATTCTTTACACACAGAGAGGGGCAGAGCTGAAGCAGAGTTCAGATTTTCAGATACATGAGCAAATATTTGTCCACTTCACCCAACAGGCAAAGATATGTCAGAAACATAAGATTTATGGGCTCATATGCCTAGAGATGGAAGAGATGTTAGAAGTCATAGAGATTCACTGCCTCATTTTACAGATAAGGTAACTGAGAGGTCAAGTATCCTGCCCAGCTGGGTCACACAGCTAACTTATTCTTATCTATCTCACTGCAGGGTATACAGAAAGTAATTTTGAAATTACCATAATAGAAACACACCAGAAAAAATTATATTTTTTCTCTATTTTTTATCCTACTGTTCTCCATTTTTAACATTTACATGTGTTGAGTGAACCGTATTTATTTTTTCTCTTTCCATCTCTTCATCCATGGTTATCTTCTCTGCTTATGCTACATAATGTACAAACACACACACATATAGACACACAAATACATATATGTGCAGATAAATATAGATGTATAACTGTTACTGCCTCTGTATATATGTATATGTATGCATATATGGATATTACTATTTTTTATCTTCATTTTGTCTTAATTTTTGAGACAATTCTGTGTCCAAAGTGACACAACATAACAGTAATGTTGTCAGTGAAAGAAAAAATATGTTTCATTCTGACCCAGATCAATATATAATTACATTATATTACCCAGTGTTTGCATAATGATAGGGAATAGAACTGTGATTGCATTGGCATAGAGAACTCCTACATGAGGATATTCTCTATCAGTGAAGACTAGCAACTTCTGAGAAATGTTCAATCTTAGAGAGTTGTCTAGTACCCTTAGAAGTTAAGTGATTTGTCCAGGATCACACAGACAATATGTGTTCAAGGTGGGTCTTGAACCCAGTTCTTCTTAGCTCAGGGGCCAGCTCTTTACTAATTGCAGGGTGTTTTGCAAAAGACACCTCGTTCTTTCCGACAAAAAGATTTACTAAGTTAAATAAAATATATAATGTCTGATTCCACTGATTAAGGAAAGTTCATTTTTTTCAATATACCAGAGTACTATATTGGAAAGAGGAAGGAAGAAGGGATGAGAGGGGGTGATTGAGGGAAATGTAGGCCTAGAGGCCTTATCTAGGTGGCAGTTAGTTTGTGTCATGAAAAAAGCATAAAGCATGGAGTCAAGAAGACCTAAATTCAAATCTGGCCTCTGATATGGCCTAGCTCTACGACCCCAGTCATTTAACTGCTGTGCCTCCGTTTCTTCATCTGTAAAATAATGATAGCAGCATCTACCTCAAACAAGGTTGTTATATGGATCAAGTAAGCTTACATATATAAAGAATTTGCAGACCATTGTGGTGGTGGTGGTGGTGGTGGTGGTGACAGTAATAGCATGGAAGGCAAAAGCTACTCTCTAGGACACATATAAATGCATCCTGTTTCCAATGGCAACCCATTCTATGTGTACTTTGTTAAGGAAAACCCTCATTTTCTTCACACTGTTTGCTCCAGGGTTGCCATTTCCCATATCTGATCATGTCATCTCCTACTCAATAAACTCCAGTGGCTCTTTATTGCCTCCAGCAACAAATACAAAATGTTCTGTTTGACATTCAAAGCCCTTTGTAACTTAGTTCCCTCCTATCTTTTTTGTCTTCTTAGACATTATTGCCCATCATGTACTCTTTCATCCAGTGATGCTGGCCTACTGGCTATTCCAAGAACAAAATACTCCATCTCTCACCCACAAGTATTTTCTCTGGCTGTCCTCCGTACCTGGAACACTCTCCCTCCCCCATTCTAACTTCTAACCCCCCTGCCTTCCTTTAAGTCTCAGATTAAATGCCACATTCTATTTGGAAGAATTCCCTAATCCCTCTTAATCCTAGTGCCTTCCCTCTTTTATTTCCTATTTATCTTGTATTTAGCTTATTTTGTACATATTAGTTTACATGTTGGCTCCCCTGTTAGAAGGGTTTATCGTTTTAGTTCTTTTTGCATTCCTGGTGCTTACCACAGTGCCTGGCACACTTAGTAAATGTTTACCTATTGATTGATTATCAGCACCAGATTCCCCCAAAATTGTGGTTAAGAAAGTAGTGCTCTTCCTAACTATTTCCACTTCTATAATTGAGGAGCTGATCACAGTGGAAACCACTAGTTGGGCAGACAAATTGTGATAAAAGATGGTGCCAAGAATCTTGTAAGTTACTTGAACGAAACTGAAGAAACACATTCACTACCATTTTTCCTGAAAAGCTTACAACTGGAGTACCAGAAAGTGAAGAAAATGGCATTCCGTCTCTGTACTCCCCCCACCAAAAGTTGTCACCTTACCCCATATTCTCAATAGCTCCCCATTAATATTTGGATCCTAATTTTTTAGGACAAACTCATTTCAGCAGAATTATACAAAATAATGAAATTAATGGGTATGTATATGTTTTATCTTAATGCTTGAGGCTTGAGTGTGGCAAATTGTAAGGCTTACAGACATAAGATCAATGTAGTGGAACTTGATGAACTTCCAACTTGCACATTTTTCAGATGAGGAAACAAATTTAGTTATGAGCGACAAAGAGCTTTTAAAAAAGAAAAGGAAATATTTTTTCTTGTTTGATGAGGGGCATTTAACTTCATGGTGTATGGGGTTTTTTTGTTTGTTTTTTGGAGGTGTGGGAGAGTTGAAGAAGGTTGGAATGATATAATGCTACTTTCCGACTGGCCTGGGAGGTATAATTATGTATCAATTCCACAGTTATTCCATTCATTTCTTCTGGTATCGTGGACTTCTTCCTCATGGCTGCTCTGCACCTTTTACCCGATCTCCCATCAGGGGAAAATCTCCCTTCATGCCCCTCTAGGGCAGTTGTTATACCCATAAAACCCCACAATATTCCTTTAGATAAAGTTCAACCATTTGTACTCAGAAACTCGGTTCTCACTTTCTTTGAGGTGAACTACTTCTTGTCAGGTTATGATTAATTTCTCCCTCTAAGTATCATGTCAATAGAAATAATACATATAGTATTATCCCACCCCCTTGACGCTTCCACAAAGTGCCAGAAAATATTTTTTATATCTTTAATGAAAATGCCCTGACATTTTGCTTACAACTACTATAGAACCGCAAACATTTTACATTTTCATGTAGCTGTAAAATTCTGGGCAGAGGATTAGATTTATTCTTGCATTCATGCATTCATTCATTCATTCAGTTATTTTGTCCAAAAGAAAAAAGCAATAAACTACAAGATATCCTAACACAACAGGTATCTTTGTAAAGTCACAAAGGATGATAAGAAAATGGACTTGGTGGTCAAGTCCCATTGGCATTTTGCTATGTAGTTAATCTTCATTCTTATTCTGAGGGTATGGGCAGGGAAAGAATAGGATCAGAAAGATAGAAGACATCCATCAAAAGTGAGTACATCCCTCTGCTCCCCCCCATATGATTAATGGGAGCATTTATTGATTTCAGACCTTAGAAAAAAGGAAGTCTTTAGATTCTGGCTAGCTTTCACTTGGATTTGTGAAGCAGAGCTCCTGATACTTGGAACCAAGGGACACCTATAGTAGTTTTTCTTTGGCGAGAAAGATTTAATGATTCTCATAAAAACTCTATTTACATCTCAATAGAGGTAATAGATGTTTTATGAATAGTGAAGATAATTTGTTCAAGGAGCTTATGGGAACATAGAATCCTATGGTCAACACTTTGAATTCCTTAATTAATTTAGCATTCAAGATATGTTCTTTCTTTTTCTTTTTTTCTCAGTAACTCCTGCAATTCCTTTGAAAACTTCAATTTTACAGTCAAGAAAACCATGGCCAGATTGTTAAAATATTCAGCTACTGTAGCACAGTTCCAGACCATCTGGAAGGATTCCTAATAGTCAGCAACTTGGAGGATCATAGCAGTGAACAATTATCCATGTCTGGAATTTATGTGTGCATGGATATATAAGCAAGAGAAAATATTCATTTTGTACAGAGTATTACAGTCCGGCAATATGATTGTCCATTAGAGAATCCTAGAAGCTACGGAGGGAATACTAATGCAAAGACTTCTTAAGCCTCTCCCTGTGGATTTCTTTCTGAAGGTGAGTATGAGTTAAGACAAGAATAAGTAGCTATTAGCAGACAGTAATTTGGGGGTTGAGTGTGTTTACCCTGATGTGCATGACTTTGTTGCTCTTGTGCCAAAGAAAACTGATGCTCCTAGGTCTGGTTTTCACCCTGTCTATAGCACTTTGTCTGAGGATAAACACTAGGTTATAACATCAAAATAGCATTTGTCTTGGAAACTACACCTTGTAGAAAGTCAAAATGCCTTTCATATTTTAAATTATAAATGCAATTTGCCTTTTTACCTTAATAAACTCAAAATATTGGGTCAATCCAAATAGTTAAATTAGATTGGCTTCTTTAAAAATTGTATTCTATTAGGGACTACATGTGAGACCCCAAGCAACTGTTTCCTAGCTGAATACAACTATTCCTTTCAATAGCTTCGCCTACACACCAAATATATACATACATACATACATACATACATATATACATACATACATACATACATACATATATATATATATATATATATATATATATATATATATATATATATACATATATATATTTATGTGAGGCCACTATCAAAATGACAATTCTTTTGTGGTTAACAAAATCAGGTATAGCAAAACCATTACTAACTTAAATTATAAGGTTGAGCAATCTTCAAAATAACAGTCACAAGATGATTAGTGAAGCTTTATTTTTGCTGTGCAGACAGTCAAAATGCCTAAATGACTTCCACACCTGAAGTGATGGCACTAATGGATAATTCTTCATTATAAATTTAACCAAATTTAACTAAGCATATATTCACCAAAAGAAAATAAATGTAAAAATTATTTCTTTTTCATTTTGTGTTAACTTTTTCAACCCCAAAATATATGTCAGTCAACCTAGTTCTATTAGGATCTGACTAGCATAGTAAATGGCACTGAGAACTCTTCTTGTGCTGATTACGATATGATGTTGTATCATTTGTTTTCTGTGTTTGATTTGTTTCATTTCTGCATTTCTCTTTGTGATACTTACTTCAAAGAGAAGAAGAAAAAGAAGCAGGAATATCATGAGCAAGTGACATGTTCTCAGTGTCTCAGTTTCCACATCTGGAAGAGGAGTTTGGACTGCAAGGCCTTTATGACCCTTTCTAGCTCTAAATTTATTATTCTATGATCATATGACTCATGCTTCCACATATTGTCTAAGTCTCTAAACATTAAGAAAATCAAAGGTATAAAAGAATAGAAAGAAAACAAATAAATGGATGAATGATTTTATGAATGAATGAAAAAAATAAATCTACTTTCTAAATGTCTCTAGGTGTATCAGGCCATTGAAACACATTACCCTTTCTTAAAAATTTAGTGCTCAAAAGGGCTGCAGGACCATGAGGTCCAATGCCTTCATAGGAGATCTATAAGTGACTTACCCAAGGCAAACAATAAGCTAGTCCCACAGCTGACACAAGAACAAAACTCATCAAGTTGTTTGTGAAGATTATAGGATTTGGTCCAGTCTTTGAGTCCATAACAGGGGAAGTATATTCTCATTATGCAAATGTTAAAAGGCATTCTGTGGAATGACCACACCACAGCCCTATCCTAGCCCAAACCTTAAACCTTGTGGTAGGGAGGAATTTAATGAAAATTTTAATACAAACTTTTTTTGTAGGGTGGTGGGGGGATAGGTTAACTTTTAGAAACGGAGATATGAGGTAAAATCTAGTGATATGATGGTTCTGCTTAATTTATTTTTTATATTTAATTTCCTACACCATGCATACCTAATTATATATGCGTACATGCATGCATGTACATATGCATGTGGTATGTGACATATGCGTGTGTATTACATACTTATATGCACATTCTTATGCATATACATGTAGGTATTGATATGCAGGGTGTTCAAAAATCTCAGGGAAGATTTGACCTATTAAAGCTCAAATTACTTTTGGAAGACCCTATACACATACCATTGGCACATACACACAATATACAAACATAAGAAATTATTTGAAATGGAAATAGTACCTTCTACAGTGACTCGGAATTCATGTGTGGCAGTCCCTTTGTAATTCTTGGCCATGCAGCGGTAATGTCCTTTATCTATGTGAGTGACCTGTTCAATCTTCAAAGTCTTTCCAAAATTTTCTCGTTCTTCTCTTCCCTTGGGCAAATCTTCACCCACCTTCATCCAAGTGATCTGTGGAGTGGGCCTAGAAAATTACAAAACAAGGTGATGAATAATGGCAAGGAAAAACTCCCACCATATTTCCTATGATTATGGCCAATGGGAGAGCTTCTATACTCTATACTCACTTTGACTCTTCACAAATGAATACAGAAACACAATGGCGAAAGAGTGCCAAGATATTCTGAATTTCTATAATTTTGCTGAGACATTCTCCATATAATCTGTAAGATTAAGAACTATGTAGCATTATTCTCCTAAATTCTTGATTCCCCTTTTCTAGAGCCCTGTATACTTGAGAGTATAAAATAAGTTGTACTCAATGATCTCAGGGTCATTTTAGTAAATACCAACAATATTTAATTTTGTTTTGTAAATTTCTTTTTCTTTAAAATGAATAAGTACAGGATCCTAGAAAATATTACCTTTTAACTGGATCTATGCCTGTGGGAAATTTTGTGGTTTCACTGATGTTACTAAATTGACTACAAAATAATACTTTGATTTTTCTCAAAAAGAAAAATAAACTAACAACCACTAAATAAAATCAATTTCTTAAACTGCCTATTAATAAGCATTTGGTAAAACTGCTTTGTATGGTAAATTTAGCCTGAATTATGAGAAGATGACTCAGATTATACTTAATCTACATCCTAGGGTCTCCTGACCAACAGCCAAAATTTTGTTCCACAAATTTCGCCATGTACCTTGCCTTTTATGTAAGGCCAGTGCCTCAGCTGTGCCTTATAATCACTTCTCTTGTGATTGGACCATTTCGATAAACTGCACCCGGCAAGAATAGTTTTCACAATTTTACCTGTTTGCTTCCCATACTGGTTCACTCTGTAGGGGGTCAGTAGCAAAATAAGGCACAACCAAGTATAATAAAAATGCTAACAAGTCTTGCGGTAACAACACAATGGTAGAAAACCCAAGCCAGGGATGAAAATCCTGTGGCCTTGAGCCATATGTGGCCTTCTAGGTCCTTGGGTGCAGCATTTTGCCTGAGTCCAAGTTTTACAGAACAAATCCTTAAATAGTCCATAAGATGTACCATCAGTAGCTTCTTCTGCTTGTCTCAGCTCTCCCAGGAGTCATGAAAATGCCCCAGGTGATCTTCTCCCACACTGCCCATAACAGCATCTACAAACTGCCAGGTGGCACTACTGTACCCCCAGCTATCTACCACCGCCTTACATCATCAAAACAGCTATCTTCTATTTATCCAGGATTGTGGGACTGAGAACACTCTGCAAGCAAAAGTAATGTAGTAAGATTCCCAACAGGCTGCTGGGGAAGAACATTATCTGCTGGTTTCCTGAGCACACCACCTAACAGGATGTATATATACCCCAAGTCTCTAAACTGCTTACTTTTCATTCCTTCTGTTGGTGTGGCAATATGCCAAATCACAATCTGTTCTAAGCTTCAGGTATACACAAACACACACATATTTTACTGTACATTTTCTTACAGTACAACTATCCCCCCTTTCTTGCTTTTCCTTATATAAATCCTTCAGTCCTTCCTAAACCTAGCATACTCTAATATCAAAAGGGTTAGCATGAAAATAGAAAATGGCTATTGAGGAATATTATATCACCTGAATTCAGTTTACCTAGGAACATGTCTATGAGTCAAAAGCATTTCCAGGTCCTTTGGATTTTTTGTGTCATATTATTATGACCGTTATTGTTTTTGATGGCCTGGTATATGTTAAGTGGATAGAGGGAGCACAGCTGGTGTCCAAGGGTGACCTTGCCTTTATAGCTGAAATTGTTCATTCAAGCACATGAATCTTAGATTTCCAGGCTTAATGTGGCTCTTTGTTCAGCTCTTTCACCTATTTCATTCTCTTCTTTGTTTCTTCATTATATTATATTATCTTTCTTTTTCTTATCCTTAGTTATAGTCTTATCATCCCCAGGCATAAAACTGTTTTGACCATTTACAAAGAGCTTAACACATTACAGAATTATATGCCTTTCCCTCCACTCATGCCAAGGTTATGGATGAAATCCTTATGTGAATAAGTTGAGTTTTTCCAAACACCCCCTTCCCCTCCCTCACGAATACACAGCTCAATTCCATAGCTTAGCCCTGACAGCCATGGCGAATTTTTTTCCTCTCACAGAGAATGCAATATTCTTAGAGACAGACAGCACTTCAGAGGTCACCTAGTCCAAATGGCATCTCAATAGGAGTTCCCTGTACAACATCCCCAACAAGTAGTGATTCAGTCTCTGCCAGAAGAGGTTCTGTAAGTCAGAATTGACTCTGTCTCAGGGTAGTCAATTCTACAAAGAGGAAACTTCAGGCTGTTGGGAAGCTTTTACAACACCAAGCTTAAATTTGTGTCAGTACACCTAACTCCTGCTGTTCCTTGTTTTGTCCTCTATGGTCAAGCAGCATGAATCTCATACTCTTTAATTTGGTGAACTTTAAAATATTCGAAAACAGCTGTCCTGCCACCCCCAAGTTTTATTTTCTTATGGCCAAATATCCAAAGATCCTTCTCCTGATATGTATGTTCTCTCATCATTCTGGTTACACTGGTCAGAGGTGCTCTGGTTTATCAATACACTTTGAAAAATATGGCTTCCATAATTAAATATACTACTTCAGATTGGGTTTGATTATGGCCAAATACAGAGAAAGCATTATTTCTCTCATTCTGCATGCTATCCCTCTGTAAATGCTTCCTACAACTCCATTACACACCATAGTTCCATCATGAGCTTCCAACTGTGGTTTGTTAGTTGTCCATCTACACTTCTTTGTCAAGCAGTGATAATGTACTTTATCTTTGTGAATGACGGCAACCATGTTATATTTGTATCACTGACATTATGTTTATGCCTATGGACTTTCTCGTTATTACATTCGACTTAGGTCTGAAACCTCAAAATCAATCCCAAAATCAATCCTCCATCACACCTAATATCTAATAAGTTGTCAGGTACTATTGATTCAACCTACAAAATATGTCTTCAAAATTGTCCCTTTCCCTCCACTCATACCATTTTGTTGTTCAGTCATTTCAGCCTGGCTCTTCATAATCCCATTTTGGGTTTTCTTGACAAAGACACTGGAGTGGTTTGGCATTTTCTTCTTCAGTTTATTTTGCAGATGCAGAAACTGAGGCAAACAAATGTAAGTGACTTGCCCAATGCCATATAGAGCCAGTAAATGTCTGAGTCCACATTAGAACTCAGGTCTTCCTGAATCCAGCATTCTATCTGTCATGCCACTTAGCTGCCCCAACTTATACAACTAAAACCCAGTTTAGATAACCACCAATTCTTTCCTGGAATGTAGTAGCAATTTACTAATTTGTTTCCCTGACTCTATTATCTCCTCTCTTCAACTTGTTCTTTACCCAACTGTCAAAATATTCTTCCTAATGTGTAGATCTGCCCATGTTCCTTTATCATCAAAAACTTGCTATGTCATCTTCCCCTTCTTCCATCAGGCACACAGTGACTCTTACCACAACTGAAAGTCTATCTCCTTGAGAGGGTTTCATAACTTTCTCGTGTGTATGGACCTCTTTGACAGTTGGTGAAACCTATGGACCCTTTCTCAAAATAATGCTTTTAAAAGAAGAAAATAAAATAGATAGGATTATAACATAAAACCATCACTTATCAAAACATAAAACTCACATATACACAGTCAGAAACTCAGATTAAGAACCCATGGGCTAGCAATACCATAGCTATCCCCTACCCTAATTCTATCATATACCAAAAAGAGAGAATCAAGAACTAACCTCCATTCTAGCCTATCGACTGAATTCATAGTAAGGCATATACAAGCACACACACACACACACACACACACACACACACACACACACACACATAAACTTCAACTTCAAATATACACATGAATACAAATACATGTAAAATGCAATTGAAGTTTAAATGCTTTTTCCAGTTACATTTTGATTTCATGTATTCCCCTTTACAGAGCCTGACTCGACAAGATTATGAAACGTGTCCAATTACTCACAAGCCTTCAGCAAAACACTCCAACAGCAGTGTCCCCCCTTTGATGATGGTGACTGAAGAATGACTGCCAGAAGTTTCAGGAGGCAAAAGCATTCTGGGTTCTCTTTGCTTGATTGAATTTGCTGTTGAAATGGAAAAGAAAGCTTGAGTCCTTTTCAACTGAGAAAGCGATATTTCTGGAGCATTTAAAGTCTTCCTTTAATACACTCCACTGACTTAAATAATTACATCTATTTTCCCATGAACACTTATTTTCACACCTACATGTAACACGGGTCAGGTCAAATAATTGGGGACGATATCATGAGCTAAAGATGTTGCTATTCTGCTACATAATTAAACATTATCTAAGGTCGAAGAATTTTGTGTAGTCATTACTACCTAGAAACAACTAGGTCAGTTTATGGCATCACTGTTTACTCTATATTTCACCAAAATTGTACATACATACACACACTGCATTCAGTCACCTATACTCTGAACTCTCTCCCTCTCTCTCTCTGTTTCTCTCTCTCTTTCTCTCTCTCTCTCTCTGTTTCTCTCTCTCTCTCTCTCTCTCTCTCTTTCTCTCCCTCTCTCTCTCTCTCTCTCTCTCTCTCTCTCTCTCTCTCTCTCTCTCTCTCTTTCTCTCTCTCTCTCTCTCCCTCTCTATCTCTCTATGTGTCTCTTTCTCTGTCTCTCTCTCTGTGTCTCTGTCTCCATCCCTCTTTTTCCCTGAATGTACACAAGCACAATATAGTTATGTACATGTACGCATACACGGATGAATGCAGTATGTATAATAAGTATACACACACACACACACACACACATATATATATATGTATATACACCTCTATATCTCTATTTATCCATCTATCTATCTATCTATCTATCTATACACATATAATTATACAGGGAACCATAGTTTCCCTTTTCTGTGTAGAGTGCCTCTTTTCATACTTAAGGTGCAAGACTAAGAGGGATCAATGTTCCTTTAGTTCTGATTTTACAGATGAATAAGAATTTCAAGTTGTAGTCCTGATAATTAGATATATATATATATATGTTTATGAATTTATATATGTATGTAGGTATATGTGCATATGTATATATGTATATGTGTATACACACACACGCACACACACATAAATATAAAAAAGCTGGGGAAAATAATATCTAGCAAATATATCCTTTGACTGTTTTCTCTTTTATCGAATGTAATTCCTTTATACTTTTGATCTGAACAGAGTTTCTTTGTCACTTCCCTCTTCTCTTAAATTACACTTCATCTCCAGGCTTCCTTCCTGAATCCAGACTTTCTCTAAAACACCTCTTCAAGCTCACCCCACCCCGCACTTTACACATTAGAAGTAGTCTCTCCTTCTCTTGACTGGTTCCTCACAGATCCTCCACTTTAAGGAAGGCACCCAAGCCACCTACGTCTTCATTTCTCTCCAGGTCCCACTCCTAACCGACCTGGAGTTTTTCATCTCTGATGTTCCCTGACCAGGTACCCCTCCAGACTCCCTGTTTCTTGGCTTCATTTTCAGTTTTGTCTTTCCCTATTAGAAGGTCATTCTTTGAGGACAGGGACTATTTCTTTTTCTGCTTGTATTTGAATTTACAGCACTTAGGACAAGGCATGAACATAATAAGTGCTTGATGAACACTCATTGACTAGAGAAATAATTTTGCCACAGATAATACCAAGGCATTCCCCTTCTTCACCTACCTTTTGATGTCTCTTATAATGTAATGATAACACTGAAAGGAGCTTATAAATGCCATTAGATTACAAAATTTGGTTTGTCCCGCAAAACTTGCATTGGCCTCACTCAGATTTCTCTGAGCTACCGATCTCCACTGCTGTCTGTCTTTGCTTCTACCTGCCTCTGTCCATAGCACAGAAAATAGGCCTGCTATAGCAAATACTTTCAAAATATCTCAACAAATACACTTTCCCATGAATAACAATTTATATTTCTATAGTCCTACTCTTGATTCTTATTACCCCTGATTTTATTTTTAGGGCCTAGACAAGAAAATCAATTCTTATTTTCGTAGTTGGATCAAACCATTCTTGCACTTATTTTTGTCTACTGAAAACGATTTGTTATACATTCATATATATGTATGTACATGTGTGTTTGTTTGATGCAATATTTTTTCTTAGATAGCCAGCCAAGGTTATATGGGAACCCTCCTTTTCTAAGCCCATAACATGGAAAATTGTTGGAATCAATGGCTTATACTTCATTTGGGGAAAAATTTCTACATAAATGTTGTCATTTGGGGAACTTTTCCTTCAGAATCAAAAATGGAGTATTATGAAGCTCACAAGACAATTAATTTAGTGAACTAGAAATGAGAATTCTAAATATAACTAGGAAGAATGGGAAAATGGGGAAAAATTAAATGACAGCTAACTACATGTATGTTCAACTTACCCTTAGTAATATTCTGTCTGTGTGAACTCGAATCATTAGCATGCTTTACTGAAATAAACAAAATGGAAACCAAATGCAAACATAACTGATATAGATGACAATAACATAACATAACATAACATAACATAACATAACATAACATAACATAACATAGAAAGCCATTCCCCACCCCCCTAAAAGCAATGAAAGAATATCTAAAGGGATAGGACCTTGACTTGTGATTTGATTGGTCTAGCGAACTCCCAAATGAAGGGACTCTCTCTTTCAGTGCAGGTCAGTACCTTCTTTGAAAATTCATAGTCTTAAGAGAGTTTTCTCAAACACATAAAGGTTAAATGACTTGCTCAGCATCACACACCAAGTATGTGCCAGAGCCAGGACCTGAAGCAGTCTTTCTCAGTTTCATGAGCAGCTTTTCATGGCCTACACTACACTGCCTTTCAAGGATTAATATTGCATCTGAATATAATGCTGTTGGTGTCCACATTGGGGGGTCCAAACTTCTGATGGAAGTATTACATAGAGCTTCTTCTGATCCAAGGCAGACCCACCTTAGTGAGAATCTCTCCCTACAGCAGAACATACATTTTCGAGATTCCAGCAGATTTTCATATCAAGAAAATAAAATCACGATGTTAATTGACTCAAACAATCAATGAATAAGAACCAAAAACTATTACTCAAATTTCATGTTACTTGGAATCATTCACGTAATTGTTTTTCCTCTTTCTTCTCCTATTAGCTACATTTTGGGAATGTTGGAGTTCATATTAGCATCTTTAGCAAAAAAATAGGCAATAGAAAGGAGAAGGGTAATATTATTGGGGTGGGGGGAATGGGCCAATGTTATTCTCCTCCAACTCTTGCCTTTTTTTGTGGATTTTTACTCACGGTGAACTTTCTGACCAAGATTAGACCCAAATTAGTACATAGAAAATTTTTGAAATCCTTGGAATCTTAGCTTGTACCTTGCCCACTGAAAAACACTCCATTCTGTATTTCTCCAAGTAAATACAGTTGTTCAAAGAATTTTTTTCTGACTACAAGAAACAGAAAAATTAAGACCCTACAGCTGCAGACACTTCTTCAATCTGAATGAAGTCTCTAGAGTTGAACAAAGAATGGAGAGGAACATCAACCAACATTCATCTATGTCAAACAAAATGTTATTAGGGAACATGGAAGATATTCGCATCAAACATCACTCAGAATGAAAATGCAAACTATGTAAACTTACAACTGTTCACTGTCAGTTTCATTGGCATTTTCTGTACAATAGTTCGCAATCTTGGAAAGGCTGCAAAACAGCAATAATCACTGCGACTGTCATTTTCTTCCACATTTGCGAAGTACAGATCTCCCTTCTGGCTCATGTACACTCTTTCATCCTGTGGGATGTGCTGCAAATCTGTAAAGAACAATACTCAAATTAGTGAATAAAGCCTATATTTAGTCTTCTTACCCTGTTTACCGACACCAATTCAATAATGTTCAGTTCTGAAAAGGTATCTCCACCTTTCAGCCTCACTCCTTTCCTCTTCCTCTTTCCTTCCTCAGACTCTGTCGTATCTTCCCATCTGCAAACTGATTCATTTTCATCACTATTGTCAGCACCTAGCACTGTGTCTAGCAGGTATTAGAGCCTTAATAAATGATTGTTAAGTTGAACTAACTAGATTAAAATGAATTTGTTGTATTGGGCATGTGGAGAAGAGACAAAACAGGCATTTTTTTTCCCTTCTCATCAAGACTCTATCAGAGCCTAATCACAACAATCACAATGACAGACACACACTTAGCCAATCCCTACCACCTGCCATCATAAGAAAAGAATTTGCTTGTTTAGAACTTTATGCAAATATCAGCTAATCTTAAATAGCATTGGTTAAGCCCCTGTATTCTTGATGCTTCATTAAAAATATGAACTAAAGATACAGTCTAGAATATAGGGTGGAAAAGAATGCAATAGTTCAATTTCTAAATTTGTGCATATTTTGTTTTATTTCTGCAAATCAAATGTGACATGACATGCAGAAATCTTTGTCTGTAATCTTTACTCATAAAAGAATACCGACATCATATTAAGTAGATAGATTTTATTTCTATAATTATGGTTTAAAAACAAAGGCTCAGACATAGCCTCCATATATATGCAGTAGGTGAACTGGGTTGAACTGGTAGAATGAAATTGATCAAATTCAACATAATTTGTTTTCATGACCAGATTCATGTGTTAGGTCACAGATACACTGAAAGGACATTATGGTATTACTCTTTACTGGCAATTTCAGCATAACCACCTTTCCTAGTACTCTATGGATCTAATAGTTAAACTTTTTAAATTCAATTTTGTAGGCTTCTCTGTTTATGTAGGCCATGGTTTTATTATCACCATCTGTTTCTGGGTCATAATCTATAATCCTGAAAACACTAAAATCACTACAGTAATTGGTAATAATTTTAATACCTTCTCCCTCCCCCCAAAAAAGTTGGCCAGATTTCTGATATTATGTTTCTCATTATGTCAGAATGCATTATAAATAGTTAGCCTTAAAAATATTGACTGCCTAGCCAATGAACATATGTCCCACCAATATCTATCCCTGTTCAACTACCAATCAATTAAAACCAAAAATGAACAAGCATTTATTAAGGATTATGTGCCAGGTACTGTGATAATCTCTGGAAATACAAAGAATAAAAGGAACATCTTTCCTGTCAAAGAGATTATAAACAAGTCATGAAAGAGCAAATGTACTTATAAATATATAAATAAAATAGATTCAAGATAACTCATTAGGCATTCTACCCACAAGATTCTATAAACGGCGTCTCCCTATGTCTCCATCTATCTATGTATTGAAGGGTACAGGTTTGAGTTGAGGGGTAAGAAAACAGTATGGTTGGACAACTAGCCCTGAGATAAATAAATCCTGTTTCTTACACATACTGGACATGTGACCCTGGACAAATCATGCACCCTTTCAGTACTCCTGGTAAATGCCTAAGTCTGTACATTGTACTAAAAAAATGGTGCCTGCATTCATAGAGAGAATTTCCTCATCCAGGAGTTCGATATAACAATGAAATCTCAGGTCCTTTTTCTATTCATCCCTTCCTCCACTCCATACATGTAAGTGGGACTAGACCTGCATTTCCCTGGGATAGGAAAATCATAGGGAGAGAAATATTACTCTAAAGAGGCAGATTGGGATCTACTCCATAATTCATAGTCTTCGACAATTGCCCGGGGCATAAAGAGACTAAGGAAATTGCCTGGGGTCATACAGGCAGTATATGTAACACATTTGAACCCAGGTATTTCTTACCTCAATGCTAGCTCTTTATCTGCTATGCCATGTTGTTGTCCCTGTATATAATATAATGTAACAATATATCAAACAATATAAACATACATGTGTGCATGTGCTATCTGTATGTATATACATGCACATATACATGTGTGTACACACAAACACATACTTCATGGGTGTGGGTATGCATAGGTGTGAATGCACAGGAACACATTTATAAACATTTATGTATGTGTATTATACAGGGAACTTCATAGGAGCTAAATTCATAATTTCATTGGTAGGGATGTCAAACCTGGGACCTGCAAACCTTGAAAACTTCCATAAAACTCCCAGATGCAGACAGAACCAGAATAAAATGTAATTGGGAATAATTTTATGAAATAAATTTTTTAAAAAACATCAAAAATGTTAATTTGTGATTTTCTAAGTCAATTCTATATTGCCAGAACAGATCTGTTTCTGGTTTTTATTTGGCATCATTGGGATATTAGGAATTCCCAGATGAGGAGACTCCCTCTACTAATGCAGCTAGGCACCTTTTCTTCAACTTTAAAACTTAGAGAGTGTACTAGAGCACTGAAAGATTCAGTGAATTACTTAGGGCCACATAGTCTTATGTCAGAGGCAGAATTTCATGGATCCAAGGCCCACTGTACAATTTCTCTTTCTCTTGCTCTGTCTCTGACTCTGTCAGTTTATCTCTGTGTCTTTGTCTGTCTCTTTCCTTGTACCTATCTCTGTGTCTGTCCATCCGTCTGCGTTTCTCTTTGTTACCACCTGTCTCTCTCTTGGTGCCTATGCCTGATTGTCTCTCTCCCTCTATCTTCATGTATCTGCTTCCAGTAAAGGCCCAATGATCATAATTCCTGACCTTGGTTACTTCCTTTTCTAAGATCAGCATGAGAGGCAATATGATACAGTAGATAAAGAGCCCACCACAGAAGCAAAGTGACCTGGGGCGAAATCCGCCTCTAGTAGTAATCTCTATGTGAGGCTGGGCAAAGCATTTCATCTTAAAACACTCCAGGCTATGCTCTAGAACTAAAATTTGCAGAGCAGGTGCTGATTCACTTGAGTAGGTGGAGTCTCCTCTCTTCAAATGCCTTACAGCAATGAATTCACACATCGAGATCAACATAAACACTCAAGTTCATGAAAATTAGATTCTTACTGTTTGAGCAGAAGAAAACCCTACTCACCAATATTCATCCAGTATATGTGAAGTGGAGGGATGCCTTTGGGGGGATTGCAGTGTAGGACTATTGAATTCCCCTCTTCTACTTCCAGAGGTTCAATTTTTTCCTTTGGAAATTTAGGTATACCTGAGAAAAATATAAAATTTTCACTAATCCTTTTATCGATAAGTAACATACCTTCTTCACTTGAGGAATCACCCACACTAACCATCTTCAATTCAAACCTGCTTCATCCTGTGACTCTATAACCATATCTCCTCTATTCCAGGGGCAGTTCCCTACCACCAACCCCCATGTTTATCAATGTTTTATAGGTTCTGTCCTCCTCCATCATAATAGAAGTTCCTTGAATGCAGGGATTCTATTGCTTTCTGTTTGCATTTGTATTAATTATACTTAGTACAGTGCTTCCTACATAGTAGGTTTTTAATAAAGGCTTTATGCCTACCATCTGTCATTCTCCCCCTCTCTCTCTCTCTCTCTCTCTCTCTCTCTCTCTCTCTTCATCATCTCTCTATCTTTACATATCTATCTTCTCCTATAAATGATAGCTATAATTTTAAATGATTTTTAAATTATGCCTAATAAATTTTTAAAAGAAGTTCTTGATATCTTTTTGCTTTCTCATCACAATGATTTTTAGGTAACCTCCCTCTACACATCCCAATTCAAATTTAACCAACTCTTGTAATAAAGAAAAACAGTTAAGTGAAACAAAGTGATACACATACTACATTTGACAATGTGTAAAACAATTTGCACAAGCAGTCAATTCCCTCTTTGGCAAGAGGCCGATGGCAGGTTTTATTATCTATTCAGCAGGACTATGATTAATATTGTTATCATTATTATCATTATCACAGAGTTCATAAGTGATTGATTTTCTTTTTAATTATTTTATTTCTCATTAAATATTTTCCAATTACATGTAAAAAATAATTTTTAAAAATTTTGAGTTGCAAATTCTCTCCCTCCTATTACACCCCTCCACCTCCTTAAGAAGGCAAGCAATTTGATTTTGATTATACCTGTGAGGTCATGCAAAACATGTTTTCACACTAGCTATGTTACAAAATAAAACAAACAAAACAATTAAAATAAAGTTATGTTTTCTTTTGTTTTAATATGCTTCAATCTGCATTTTACATTCATCATTTTCTCTTTGGTGGTACTCAACATTTTTTATATCATGTGCACTTTGGAATTTTCTTGGATCATTGTCTTGATCGGAGTAGCTAAGTCTTTCACAGTCGATCATTGCTACAATATTGCTGTTACTGTGCACAATTTTCTGGTTCTTCTCACTTCAGTTGTTGTTCAGTCTTTTTTTTCAGTCGTATCTGACTCTTCTTTATCCCATTTGGTGTTTTCTTGTCAAAGATGCTGGAGTGGTTCCCCATTTCCCTCTCCATCTCATTTTATAGATGAGTAAACAGACAGACTGGGTTCAGTGACTTGAGCTGTGTCACACAGCTAGTGAGGCCAAATTTGAACTCAGATCTATTTTTGCTTTTGCTTTGTCTGAGATCATGATTTCTATCTCTGCCTTTTGTACTTCACCTGAAGCATAATACATTCTGCCCCAGACACTTATTTTAAATCTGCATGCTATTTTATCTTTGACTTGGAACTTTATGCTAATGTTGGGCTCTGTTCCCAGTGTGAGGTTAGGGTCTCAAGCTCATGCACTGCTATTTTCAGAGCTAGTTCTAGGGGTTTGTAAGTTTTTGGTGCTTTCAAGATGGTGTGATCTGGGAAGAGATGTGGTCACTGATCATTTGGTCTGCCCACTTGTCCTTACCATGGAATGTCCTGTCCTCCCTTAGGACCAATAACGATACTGTTCTTCAGAGTCCCTGATTCTCTGGAGCAATAAATTTTACTGTCCTTCAGAGTTTCCACCCACTATTGACTGAAAGTGCTCCTCTCTGTCTTTGAATTCTGTCCCAGTATTGGATATAGGCTATGGGTTTGCCCAACAGCATCTGGTCCTATATCCAGTGCTAGTATAGTGGTATCTCCTAATCTCTTTCTAACCAGTTGCCAGGTGCACTTATTGTCTCTGGTTTGAGAGCTCCCAAAGCATTATTGCTTCCATCACCACCACCTAGTCCTACCACTAGTGTTTCATCCACAGTATCTCTGGGTCAGCCTCCTCTCTTATGTCCCAGATCTTTCTTTCTGACCTCTTATGTTGTTTTGGCCCAGAAGGATGTCTCATTTAGATCTTTCATTGACTCTGCCACTCCAGAATTTAATTTGAAGCTTTATTTTAAAGTTATTTGGAGGGTATTGTTGAGAGAGCTTTGCTGAGTACATATTTATATCTATATCTATATTTATATCTATATTTATATCTATATCTATATCTATATATTCTGAAATCTTGGTTTCACTCCCCCCTGAAGTGATCAGCATGAACTTTAGTGATTGATTTCAAATAGCTAGTGTTCAGTTGACAGTATCAGTCTGGTTAAATTAAAACAGAAGTTGTTGGGGATAGCAGGAGTACATTACAAAGACCTCTAAATCCCTTGAATGAATGAAGAAAAAGAAAAGATAAACACTGACCTGCATACTCCAGGGGATTTACAGAGTGAAATGAATCAATGAGATGTAACTGCCCTCTGAAGTAAAAGCATTTGCAGACCTTTGTAAGGTCCTTGGGTCCTTTACCAGGAAGACATGCACTAACATAGCTGAATGGGCTTAAAGCTGCTTTGCTGGCCAGCCAGTCACCACCATGAACAATAAATAAGCAGCTTGATACCAGAACCAGCAAGATGAATCCCAGGCCAAATGCCAACATATAAATATTACATGAAAGCAATCATTAAGACTTGATTATGGAATCCTATTTCAACTCTTGGGGTCAGCAAGCTATGTGAAAGTTCACCCAATATATCTCCCTGCCTGATGGAATCTATCCAGGGGATAAGTACATTTCTATCTTCTGAGCAAAAAGGGCAAAGTTCACAACAGACTACCATTATTTTTATTAGTCTAAACAGCCCATACGTTTATTAGGACATTTCTTCTTTGGAAGCTTGATATCTCCCTTTCACTATTTTTCCCATTCTTTCCCCCTTCTTCTCCAGAGGTTGAGGGAATTTGCTGACATTTCTCTACTCAGTGTACCAGCTGGGCACAATGAATCATGTTTTTGTCTCAATTCAAGGACCCTTTCAGGCTCTTCTTTGAAGGGTGTATGCCATGTGTACAGTGCAAGACCTTTTCAAGTTCAGGCAGCAGGCTTTGGTTGGCTTTGTATACTCAGTCACATGACAGCCCATCAAGAAAATCCCTCCTCATCAACTTAAATTCACATCTCTTTTATCTTTTGACACTCAGTATTTTAGAGGAAAGTTGCTATTTTTTTTCTAGAAAAATATAGGAATATATTCATAACTAATTTTTATAAGTTAAAGTTTTAACAGAAAAAAGTTTTATTTATGTTGTAGAATTTTATATATTTTTTAAAATTGTTACTTCCCAAACTCCACTCCACTATACCCCACCTGCCACTACCAAAAGAATTCTTTCTTTAACTAAAGAAAAACAAATCATCAAATTGGCCAAATCACAGATATCCGGCCTCAGACACTTAACACACTTACTAGCTGTGTGACCCTGGGGAAGTCACTTAACCAAAATTGCCCTGCCTTCCCCCCTCCAAAAAAAAGAAAATGACCTCAGCGGCCATCTAGTCCAATCATAGCAGAAAGAACATCCCTTATAGCATATTCAAAAAGTGTATTTCAGTTCTTCTTGAAGACTTCCAGGGAGAGGAAACATTTTTCAAAGCAGCCCATTTCACTTCGGGGCAGCTCTGATTATTAAAAAGGGGGGTTTTATCATTGTTGTTTGTTTATTTTTGTTTTGTATTGTTTTACTGGCCTCAAAAAAAAGAATTCTGTGTGCAAGTTCTAAACATTGTTCCTAGTTATGCTTCTGAAGTCATGAAGAAAAAAAAATCTAATCTCTCCTTTATAGGACAATTTTTCAAATACTCAAAAACCATTTAATCTTCTGAGTATTCATGTCTGTTTGCTAAACAATTTCCTTCCCCTCAATCAATTCTTATAAGACACATCTCTGGACATTTTCTAACTTATTCACGTCTTTATTAAATTGTGGCACCAAGAACTGAATAAAATCCTCAATAAGGACTGATGAGGGAAGCAATGTAGACTAAAATTATGTATGCTTTTTTGGCAGTTTCATTGCAGCTCTTGTTTATATTGGGCTTACACGTCCACTAAATCCCCTGCTTTGCTTTTAGACAAAAAGTTTTCTAGGTATGGCTCCCTGTTTCAATAATTTGGCTAGCAGCTGTTGTGGGGGGGAAAGACCAACACAAGCCCAACAACAAGAATGCTGCAAGCACAGGTTCTTTTGATCCGCTTTACTAAGGAAAGAAATGTTAAGGGGTTAACAATCTCAGTTTAATGGAATATACAAATATCATTCACTTAGTTTAGGGGAAAAAGCCAGCTCCCAGAACTTCAGAGCAAATACAAATTACAAACATCAACAGACAGACCTTGTCTAATTTAAATCTCAATGCATAGTTATGAGGGTTTAACAAAGTCCCAACATCTGAGTTTACAAGCTGGAGGGCTCTTAACTATAGCTGCCCAGAGTCTCCTCATCACCACTTCTCCAAGAGTGAGAGATCCCAGCAAATAGCTCTGTTCTCTCTTTTTATACACACTTTAGCCATCATCAAACATCATCTGAGCAACCAGAACTCAGGCTCCTACTATTGGCTCTGGTCTTGGCAACTCCCCTTAGGACCCTGATGGCTTCACGCCAACATAGGCTTAGAACCTAGTAGATAGGCGTTTGGGCCTGGGGCTTTGCACCTAGTAAGACTCAATCAAAGACACTTAATTAATCATTCTAAAACAGTAAGAAAGTCCCAACTTAATTACCAATGCACTCCCCATCAATTATTTGTGTAATTGATTTTTGGAACCCAAGTGTAAGGCCTAAAATTTCTCTCTATTGAATTTCTTATTACTAGATTCAGTCCAGTTCTCTAACCCATACTTATCAAACTCAAGGTCTTCTTCAAGTGCTAGGCACATCCAAACCAAATTAAATTGTACTTGAGAAGTATTTAACCAAATTAAGAAAAATACAATACAATATATATAATGTTAATATGTAGTTTTCTGAGTCAATATGCAGCTTTAAGAATCAGTTTCTATCTAAGTAACAGAACAGAACTAGCTTATCAAGAACTTTTTGGATGCTAATTCAGTCAATGCATTAGCTGTCCTTTTGAGCTTTGTCATCTGCAAAAAAAAAAATGACCATGTCATGCATGGCTTTAGCCAAATCATTGATGACAAGGCCACATTTCACAGGTTCAAACACAGATCCCTAGTGTACTCTCCTGAAGATCTCCTACCACATCACCTTTGGACTATTAATGAGAACTCTGAATCTGGTCCTCCAATTGGTTTCAAATATAGTTAATGATAATTACTCCATATATCTTCATTTTGTACCAAGAATACTATAGAATATCTGAGCAAATATTTGATAAAAATCTGAACAAAGTTCATCTACACATAACGTTATTCTTCCACTACCTTTTCTTGATGTAGTCATGCTGGCTTTTTGTAACCACTGCTTTCCTTTCTTGATACTCATTAACTATTTTATAATGAATTGTGCCAGAATTTTCCAGAAAACAAAGTCAAATTCATTAGCCTATAATTTGTTGAATCTGTTCTCTTCTCTTATTTTGAAAATCAAGCTAGTGATCAGTTTCCGATCTTGTGTCACCTCTTGTATTTGATGATCTTTCAAATGTCACTAAGAATGGTTCAGTAATCAGTATTAGAAGTTATTTCCTGTGGGTCAGCAAGTTTGAATTCATTAAGGACAACTAGGAGGTTTCTTATTTTCTACTGACATTTCCAGTACAAGGCAGAATAGATTCAAAATAAGATGCAGGTAACTCTCTTTTCACCCTGTTGACAATCTCATTGTCATATCTCTCCCAACAGTGGTCTTATATATTCTCTGATCATACTTTTCCTTCTACTATAGCTCAAGCCATAACTATAACTGTAAGTATAAGACTACTACCACCAGCACTAGCACCACCATTGACAACAACAACAAAGACACACAGACACAAAATAAGTTTAAAAAAGACTTTTAACTGGAAAGTACTTTGGCAGAGACAAGGCACAGACCAACATCTTACATCATATGGCAAGAAAAGATCAAAATGCACAAATGATTTAGACATGATATGTGACATCATAAGTAAATTAGGAGAGCATAGAAAAATGTACCTGTCAGACCTATGGATAAGGGAAGAGTTTATGACTAAACAAGAGATAAAGAAAATCACAGGAAGTAAAAGAGATGATTTTGATTACATGATTTTTTTTTGCAAAAACACACAAAAAATTAATGCAGCCAAAATTAGAAGGAAAAATTGGAAACTAGGAAAAAATGTATCAATTTTATCTGATAAAGGATTCATTTCATGAATATATAGGGAACTGAGACAATTAAAAGAAATGAATCATTCCCCAATTGATAAATGGTCAAATGATATGAACAGGCAGTTTTTCCAAAGAAAAACACCAAAACTCTCAATATTCCCATGAAAAAATGTTCTAAATAATTATTGATTAGAGAAATGCACATTAAAACAATTTTGAGATACTATCTCACACCTATCAAATTGCCTAACATGAAAGAAAAGAAAAATGAAACATGCTGGAGGGTATGTAGAAAGTTAGGAACATTAATGCATTGTTGATAGAGTCATGAATGGTTACAACCATTCTGGGGAATAATTTAGAACAATACCCAAATATCTATAAAACTTTGCATATGCTTTAACCCAGAAATAATACTACTAGGTCTGTATCCCAAAGAAATCAATGAATAGGAAAAATCACTCATTTGTAGAAAAATATTTATGGCAACTGTCTTTGTGGTGGCAAAGAACTGGAAATTGAGGGGATGCCTATCAATTTCATAGTGAGGTGGAGCAGTAGAGTGCTGGGCCTGAAGTCAGGAAGACATGAATTCAAATCTAGGCTCGGATAGTGACTATATGACCTATATGACCCCAAGCAAATAACTTAGACCTTTTTGCTTTTGTTTCCTCATCTATAAAATGAGTTGGGGAAGGAAATATCAAACAACTCCAGTATCTTTGCCAAGAATACCCCAAATGGGGTCATGAAGAGTTAGACATGACTGAAATGAGTGAATAACAACAACCATCACCCCTCTAAATTGGGGAATGACTGAACAAGTTGTAGATGGAATACTACTGTACTATAAGAAATGACAAGCAGGATGGCTTCAGAAAAAAAAATAAAACAAGGGAAGATTTATATAACTGATGCAAAGTGAAGTGAAAAGAACCAGAACATTTTATACAATAACAGCATTATTGTAACGATGTTCAACTGTGAAAGACTTAGCTATTCTGATTAAGACAATAATCCAACACAATTCCAAAGGACCCATTACAAAAATGTTATACATTTCCAGGGGAAGAATTGATGACCTCTGAATGTAGGTGATAGCATACTTTTTCTTTTAAAAAAAACCTGCCTTTTTTTGTAACCTGGCTAATATGGAAATATGTCTTTCATGATGTGATATGTATAATTGATATCAAATTGCTTGCCTTCCCAAGGAGGGAGGAGGGATGGGAGTGAGGAAGAGAAATTGGAACTCCAAATTTAAAAAAAAAATGAATCATTGTTAAAACAGTTTTATGTGTAATTAGGAAATATTTGAAGAAATAAATGAAAACATTGAAAGTCTCACGGAAAGTAAGCCTTTTTTTGTCCTTGGGTTGTCTTGACAGAATCAGCTGCTTTTCAAATTTAGTCACTATTTTCATATGATGAATAATATACTGTGACACCCTCTTATGAATATTTATATTTAAAATCTAGTTCAATAAGTGAATTCCCTATGAAGACACATTGTTTCCTTCTAATAACTCCAATTTTAGTCTTTTGTTGAAATTGGGTTGTCTTTGTATTGTAGGAGCTTCCTTTTTAGTAGATGTTTCTACATGTAGCCTAAGAGATTCTAACTGTCATTCCAATCAACTTTCTGAAATCAGCTTGGACTTGAGAGGAAAATTACCTGCCACTCCACTCAAATAATCCTAGTGATGACAGAATTTTAGTAATATCCTTGCATTCCTATTCTTGAGACATTTAATTTCAATTAGGTTGAGCTGAGCCTCACCCTGAGTACACAAGTTGGGACCTTACTTCTAAACAGACCTAGCTTAACAAATGTTCTTGCTTCCTTCATTAAGATTTATGGCCAGTTAGATCATGAAGGGTAAAACATCCAGAATGAGGTGAGTTTTCTTGATTGGATTACCAAGGGCTTCTGATGCCTCATGACCAGGTCTCACTTCCCATATAATCTCCCCCTTTTTTGCCTCCTGAAAGTATAAAATACCTTTTCTGTAACTTTTCTTGTTGGACATTATGTACTCAGAAATGGATGACCAAGGGTCACAGGCTGGTGAAGCTTTTATCTCAATTAAAGATAACCTTTTTTCCTCCACTTATGAGTTTGATTTATTTCTGAACTAAGAAAATCATGTCAGGCCACATTCAGATTTCCTCTCCTTTATTAAGCAAAATGTAGGAAAGACTGAGCAGCTCCCTCCCCCCAATAATTTAAAAACCAGAAACCAGTTCTTACATGTTAGTTTCAGAATTTAATTCTTTCTCTCCTTTGAAGGATAAAGTTAAGAAGGTACAAGCTGATTTTATCTGACAAAGAGAACTCCAAAAGATATCCAGGTAAATTAAAGCCCTTCATCATTTCTGTCATTATATCATGAGTCCTTGTCAACTTTTTTCCCAAATTTTTCATCTATTTCCTCTTTTGTCCCAGGCTGCCTGTAGTATAATAACAAAATCACTTTATTTTCCCCCTCCCTTCATTGAACTATAGCTAAATGCTTTCCAACATACTTTCTTTGTATTTTCTCACATTAGAATACTCTTTTGTGACTCACATAGTATTTTATTTTCCCCAGTTATGTGTAAAAAGAATTTTTAACATTGACTTTTAAAACATTAAGGTCCAAATTCTCTCTCTTCCTCCCCCATCCTACCGCACCCCACCCCCTGCCACATTGAGAAACCAAGCAATACAATATAGGTTGAACATATGTAGTCAGGCAGAAGATTTCCATAATAGTCATGTTGCGAAAGTATACACAGACCAAAGGAAAAAACACTCAATAAAAATAAAGTAAAAAAGTGTGTTTCAATCTGTATTCAGACACCACCAGTTCTTTCTTTGGGGATGAATAGCGTTTTTCATCATAAGTCCTTCAGAGTTTTCTTTGATCAGTGTATTGCTAAGAATAGCTAAGTCATTCACAGCTGATCATCTTACAATATTTGCTGTTACTTTGTACACAGTACATTTCACTTTGCTTCAGCTCATGTAAGTCTTTCCAGGTTTTTCTGAGAGCATCCTGCTCATTTATTCTTATAACATGATAGTATTCCATGATAATCATGCATCACGATTTGTTCAGACATTCCCCAATTGATGGGTATCCCCTCGATTTCCAATTCTTTGTCACCAGAAAAGAGCCGCTATAAATATTTTTGTACATATAGGACCTTTTCCTTTCTTTAATCTCTTTTGGGATAAAGACCTAGTAGTAGTATTGCTAGGTTGTGGGGTTTCATAAACCTTTGGGCATAGTTCCAAATTGCTCCACAGGATGGTTGAATCAATTTTATAACTCCACTCTCAGTGTATTAAAGTCTCATTTCCCCACATGCCCTCCAACATTTGTCATTTACCTTTTCTGTCCTATTAGCCAATTTAATAGGTATGAGGTAGTACCTCAGGATTGCTTTAATTTACATTTCTCCAATCAATAGTGAGTTTAGAACATTTTTTTCACATGGCTATAGATAGCTTTGCTTACTTCTGAAAACTGGGCATATCTTTTGATCTTGTATCAACTGGGGAATGGCTTTTATTTTTATAAATTTAAATCAGTTCTCTATTTGTTTGAGAAATGAGGCCTTTATCAGAGAAACTTGCTTCAAATTTTTTTCACATTTACTATTGCTAACTGTATTTCCCTCCATTATATTGCCCTCTTTTTATTCTATTCTCTCTCTCTTCTTGTACCATCCCTCTTCAAAAGTGTTTTGCTTTTGACTATCCCCTCCCCCAATATTCCTGCCCTTCTATCAACCCTCCCTTTTCTTGTGTCCTTCTCTTCCTACTTTCCTATAGGTAAGATAGATTTCTATATGAAATTGAGTGTGTATGTTATTCCTTCTTTGAGCCAATAAAATGCATTCTTAATATATCAAGGTTTAACCTATTTGTATATGATATTTAAATGTAGAACCATGTTTCAGTTAAAATGTATTTTCTCTCTTAATCTTAGGGATAACTCTCAGATTTTTACCTCTTTCCAATCTGAAAATGTAAGCAGTATTCCACATTCATTGTCCCTTGCTTTAGTATTTAGAGTAGCAAAATATTAAAGCTCAATGTATCAACTAGTATCATTTTGTTAGGATTCCAAAGTTCCCTATTCCAATTTTAAAGTTTGAACACATATCTTTCACAACCTACTATAAAAGGATACAAGTCTTCTATGCCATAAGATTTGGAGTAGTGGAACCAATAAGTTAGTGAGTCAGTTTTCCCAAGAGGTCCCAAAACTAGAAGACAGGGGAAACTGAAGCAACAACTTCCTGGAATATGAGAAGAGCTGATATGTATTTTACAATAAACACTATTAGTATTGCTTCATATGAAACTTCATCACAACTTACTAAGTGTGTCTATTTCGCTATGGAGTTAATTAATACACTATTTAAATCTTTCATCACTAAACCTCTTTCTTTGAACACTGGGAAAATCTAATGATTCAGAGAGATAATGAAAGTACACAGCCCTGGCGGCCACATTTAAATTTTAATCCAGCTTATTTAAGATATTTTCTAAATTTCAAAGTCAGACATGGCATTGGTGAAAAATTCTATTTCATAAAAACTTCCCAAATCACTTTAATTAGATGATACAGGTTCTGGCTTAGGCCTTTCTTTTAGGAATACATTCAAGTATTTAAAAGCCTTAACCTGTCCAACTGAGCTGCATATTTGAAATAGCAGCACACAAAACAAATATGCTACAAGTATCTCCAAGTCCACAGAAAATTTTAAATGGGCCCTAAAACCTTTAATGTAAAAAGCTGAAGTTTTAGACTAGAGGGCAGCTAGATGGTTCAGTGGACAGAGTACTGGACAGACACTTCCTAGCTATGTGAACCTGTGCAAGTAATTTAATGCTCTTTGCCTCAGTTTCCTCATCTGTAAAACGAGCTGGAGAAGGAAATGGCAAATCACTCCAATATGTCTGCCAAGAAAACCCCAAATGGGGTCACAGAGAATCAGACACAACTAAAACAACTGAACACAATTACAATAGAAGACCTCAAATTTTGTTCTCATTCCAAATCTATGATGGTACAAACTTTAAAACAAACAAATCAAATAAATCAACAACAATAATGATCTATTGGTTGACAAAATGCTTTACCTCAATAGGCAAGAAGTACAGTATCTTAATTCAATGCCAGTTATGCAAAAAAAAAGACCAGCCCATACTTATTAATTTCCTGAATTACTTCATGGAAACAGCAAAAACTGGGTTGGAGAAGTTAACTCCAAGTCTCCCAGGGCAATCTGTGAATTTAGTTAGTGTCAGTTACTGCTGTGCAGGTAGTCAGAGACTTTCATATTTTAGTGACATCACTTAAACTATTGAATTCTTTTGTTTAAATATGCATTAAGCACTTACTTTCAATCCCCATGGAATTATGAGTACGAGAAAGTCAAAGACTGTATTATTCTTTGTATCCTTAGCCACTAACATAATTCTGTGCATATATTAGGTGGTTAATCAATGTTGAATTGATTTGAAATGTAATTAACATGAACTCTAACAAAACACAAAGGTTAATTAAAATGAAGAGAAAAATATAAGGATCATTACTAGGTTTCTTTCAAGAAAATATTGATGAATCAAATACTTCAGATTTGTCTATATCAGATGATGAAAAAGAATGTGGCTTCAATTACCTGCCTGAACAGAGAAATGGTTAGAATTTGTCAAGAAGTACAATAACATGTATTTTGAAATGTTATCCATTAAGCTTTAAGCAAGACATATGTGTGTGTGTGTGTGTGTGTGTGTGTGTGTGTTTGCAGAGATGTTTTATCTAAGGAAAGCATGAAATTTGGAAAGCTTTCTCCACATTTGAAGAGGAAAATTTTAAAATTAAAATTATGTCAACTTTTTTTACTAAAATTTGAAGGAAAATGCTTAGGCAGTCCCTGCAAATTTGCATTAGTTGAAAAGAAATCACTTGGGAAGGTTTTATATTTGTTTTTGTTTTCCTATTGTCGGTAAAAAAGAAAAAAATCACAAGATAAAATCAAAGGAACAAAAACCAAATTGTGGATAATTTCTTTTTCTACAACTTACAATAACAGTTTTAACTTCCAAGCCAAAAAAATTAGTGAAAATGAACATTCGCTCTTATTATCCTTGGTTTCTGAAGTTATTATTAAATATTTTCTGTAGCACTTATTTAAGTAAAAATTTAAGATATTATTTAAGTTCATGGTAAAAGAAATATATGAAAAGAACTGAAAGCGTGGATGGCTTCATGACCAGTGAGCCAATGCCATAGGCAGTGCGACATAGGTTCAGTTCTTTCCTCTGACATGTGTATGTGTGACTCAGAGCAAGTCATTTTAAACTCTCACAGCTTCAGCAATTGTCAAAGACTATAATTTGCAGAGTAGATGCCACTCTGAATTGGTAGATCTTGCTTTTCTCTAAATCTACCAAAGTTGTTCACTACAAAAATGAATTCATAGACCTTCTCATATGAATGCATTTATGTGTGCACATACAAACATACATCCACATATATACTTGTATGAAATATATGTACATATGTGTACCTTTATAGTGACCTACATGTCTATTTGTGAATATATATGCATATTGTGCTATATGTATATATGTACAAATCTAATATCCTCCACACAAACTAATCCTCGATATTCATTATTCATCATAGCATAAAAGTGACCCTGGGTTCCTGAATACTGTGCCAATGGAGTACTGACCTCTTTGAGGAAGCATTATACTTAGTGACACTGAATCTTCCTCAAATACATTTTGGCTGTGTGTCCCATGACTGGGCATCTAGGTGGCCCAATGGAAAGAGTACTGGCTTTGGAGTTAGGAAAATCCAAGTTCAAATCCTGCCTCATTTAGTTGTATGACACTTGGGCAAGTCAATGGTCTCTATCAGCTTCAATTTCCTCATCTCTAAAATAGGGATGATAATAGCACCTACTTCTCAGCATTGTGAAGATGAAATGAGATACTCATTAAAAGTGCTTTAAAACACCTAAAGTGTTATGAAAATGCTGGCTATACAGTGCAGGGGAAATAAGACTGATATTAGAGTCAAAGCATCTTCGTTACAGCCTTAACTCCACTACTTAATACCTCACTGTATAACCATCCTTAACTTTCCTACTGGTAAAACATACTTTGGAGGTACACAGTGACACAGACAGGAGGAGAGTTAAATTAGGAATTCAGGCCATGAGCAGACTGTGCCATTTTCTTTCTATTTTGTACGATTTCATCATATATAGGAAACCGTTTCTCAGAATACTAGACAAGGTCATGAAATGTAGATGCCTTTCTCTGTAAGAACATATACCAGGTCATCAAAGGCATGAATCAGAGCCTCTTCCCTTTTCCTTTTTTCATTTGTTAATTATTTACCCTTTTAACCAATCACAGTAGTCAAAAATCCCAAAGTACAAATCTGGTAGTGGAAAGAAGAGAATCCTCACTTCCCTACCAGTTATCACCATGGGAAAAAGTGTATTATATCAGAGGACAGATTTGTCCTATACAGAGGGGAAAACGGGAATCCACTTTAATCTGGACTCAGACTACAACACACGTCTCAACTTCTGGTGATGGCAAAGAATATCCTTCTCATTTAGATACCTATTGAACACACTTTCTCCTTTCTCCTCTCTTATATAAAGATGCTGACTTGCTATATAATCATTCATTTAGAGAGGCCTTTGCTATTATATGTCATGACTTAAGTGGATGGGAAGAAGGGATCAAATCTAATTTTCACTTTTGAACTCCTAGAACTGATGGACATAATCTTTATTAAAATGATCATGGTGAATTCCATTAATTCAGTGACACTGAATAAGTAGATACAAAGGTGCTGGACCTAGACTTAAGAGAGGCCTGTATTTTAAAGATAATATCTGTGTGATCCCAGACAAGTGACTTAATCCTTGTGGGTCTTAATTTCTTCACTTATAATGGGAGATAATATTTAAAATGCCTATTTCAAAGGATAAATAATGGAGTTTATGTAAAATGTTTTGCAATTTTTAAATGTGTTAGCTGTGGTAATAATGTTGACAAGTCAGTGAACACAACTATCTTGGAAGAACTGAATATAAGAGGATAACTGAAAGGCATATGGTGGGTGTGACAGGATTGCAACACATTATTTATCAGCAGGATTACCAGGAAGAAGGATAAGAAGAATTTCATCAAGAAAATGTGCAAGTGAGGGAAAAGATTGGCTGTTCACTTGTCAAAAAAAAGTGATAGACAGTCTTTACACTTCACTGGTATCTGGTGAAATCCAGAGAAAGAAAGGAAATTTACCAGTTTCTTGGGTTGACTCTCTCCCCTCCATGGCAAACTCATAGAAAGTGATGGCCAAGAGCCACAGAATGTGTTACCATGGTTTAGTTTTCAACTGTATTAAATTGAGGAAACACTTGCACCAATGAGATCATGGATCCATTTGAATTCTGGAGTATTACTATGTTCTTACAAAGAAATAATAATGTAATAATAAATATTTATAAGTGCTTACTACAAGCCAGGCACTGTGTTAAGTGCTTTGAAATTATTACCACATTTGATCCTAACAACAACCCTGCCAGGGAGGTGCTATTATTCCTATTTTTATTGGCAAGGAAACTGAAGCTAAGACAGGTTAAATGACTTGCCCAGTATCACACAGGTATTCCTTATCCCTGACTATGGTACCTAACTTCTCCACAGAATAAGCCTTTAAAAGGAAAATTCTTCATTTGGATCTTTGCCCCGATTAAAGAGACAAAACTCAAAAAGAGAAGATTTAAAAACTTTTTTTCTGTTTGTTTGTTTTTGTTGTCTTATACTACACCAAGACAAACAAGTATTAGTGGATAGGCTTACTGGGCCAACCTTGATTAGAGGAATGACCTGCATTTATAGACAGGAGTGAGAGTCTTCCAAATAAGAGCAAAGTTATTTAGATTAGATCAATTATGAGGAGGTGAGATTATAGCTAAAGAGATATGATTAGAGCATATGAATATTTCCCTCTCCCATAGAGCCACCCTCCCCCAAGTCAAGCAAGATTAAGGCATGAGGTTACATAAGAATAACTCTGCCTCAGAGACTGATTTTTACACAAGGAATACAACGTATTTGATAAGACATAAATAAATGGTGGATATATCATTATTTAGCATTTATTTATTTATTATTTTTAGTTTTCAGCAATGATTTTCACAAGAGTTTTAATTACAAATTTTCTCTCCATTTCTACCCTCTCCCCACTCCAAGATGGCATATATGGTTGCCCTGTTCCTCAGTCAGCCCTCCCTTCTCTCACCCCACTCCCCCTATCCCCTTTTGCCTTACTTTCTTGTAGGGCAAGATAGATTTCTATGCCCCATTGCCTGTATATTTTATTTCCTAGTTGCACGAAAAAAAATTTTTTTTGAACATCTGTTTTTAAAACTTTGAGTTCCAAATTCTCTCCCCTCTTCCCTCTCCACCCACCTTCTCTAAGAAGGCAGGCAATTCAATGTAGGCCACATGTGTGTCATTATGCAAAACCATTCCACAATACTCATGTTGTGAAAGACTAACTATATTTTGCTCCTTCCTATCCTATCCCCCTTTATCCAATTTTCTCCCTTGATCCTGTCCGTTTTTAAAAGTGTTTGCTTTTGATTATCTCCTGCCCCTATCTGCCCTCCCTTCTATAGTCCCCCCTTTTTTATCTCCTTCCTCTTTCCAGCGGTGTAAGATACCCAATTGAGTGTGTATGTTATTCCCTCCTCAGGTCAAATCTGATGAGAGCAAGATTCACTCATTCCCCCTCACCTGCCCGCTCTTCCTTTCCTACAGAACTGCTTTTTCTTGCCACTTTTATATGAGATAATTTACCCCATTCTATTTCTCCCTTTCTCCCTCTCTCAGTATATTCCTCTCTCATCCCTTAAATTGATTTTTTTTAGATATCATCCCTTCATATTCAACTCACCCTGTGCCCTCTGTCTCTCTATATATGTATATTCCCTTCAGCTACCTAATACTGAGAAAGGTCTCATGAATTATACACATCATCTTTCCATGTAGGAACGTAAACAAAACAGTTCAACTTTAGTAAGTCCCTTGTGATTTCTCTTTCTTGTTGACCTCTTCATGCTTCTCTTGATTCTTGTGTTTCAAAGTCAAATTTTCTATTCAGTTATGGTCTTTTCACTGAGAAAGCTTGAAAGTCCTCTATTTTATTGAAAATCCATATTTTGCCTTGGAGCATGATACTCAGTTTTGCTGGGTAGGTGATTCTTGGTTTTAATCCTAGCTCCACTGAACTCTGGAATATTGTATTCCAAGCCTTTTGATCCCTTAATGTGGAAGTTGCTAGTTCTTCTGTTATCCTGATTGTGTTTCCACAATACTCAAATTGTTTCTTTCTGGCTGCTTGCAGTATTTTCTCCTCTGGAATTTGGCAACAATATTCCTAGGAGTTTTCTTTTTGGGATCTATTTGAGGAGGTGATCTGTGGATTCTTTCAATTTCTATTTTACCCTCTGGCTCTAGAATATCAGGGCAGTTCTCCTTGATAATTTCTTGAAAGATGATATCTAAGCTCTTTTTTTGATCATGGCTTTCAGGTAGTCCAATAATTTTTAAATTATCTCTCCTGGATCTGTTTTCCAGGTCAGTGGCTTTTCCAATGAGATATTTCATATTGTCTTCCACTTTTTCATTCCCTTGGTTCTGTTTTATAATATCTTGATTCCTCATAAAGTCACTAGCTTCCACTTGCTCTAATCTAATTTTTAAGGTAGTATTTTCTTCAGTGGTCTTTTGGACCTCCTTTTCCATTCTTGCATCACTCATTTCTTTTCCCAATTTCTCCTCTACTTCTCTAACTTGCTTTTCCAAATCCTTTTTGATCTCTTCCATGGCCTGAGACCAGTTCATGTTTTTCTTGGAGGTTTTTGATGTAGGGTCTTTGAATTTGTTGACTTCTTCTGGCTGTATGTTTTGTTCTTCTTTGTCACCAAAGAAAGATTCCAAAGTCTGAGTCTGAATCTGAGTCCATTTTCACTGCCTGGCCATGTTCCCAGCCAACTTACTTGACCCTTGAGTTTTTTGTCAAGGTATGATTGCTTGTAGAGTATAGAGTACTGTGTCCCAAGTTTGTGGGGATGCACTGTTGTTTTCAGAGTTACACAGCAAGCTCTGTCACACCAGCGCTACTCCTGCCCCAAGAACCAGCAACTCTGACCAGATTCAGATCTAAGCTGGCTCTGCACTCCCCCTCAGATCCACCACTTAATTGCTCCCACCAGGTGGGTCTGGGGCTGGAAGCAACTGCAGTCGTAGCTCTGTAGCTGCACTTCCTCTGCTGGAGTGGTGGCCAGACTGTGAACTCCTTTCACTCTGTACCAGCAGCTTTTCCCACTAACCTTCTCTGTTGCCTTTGGTGTTTGTGGATTGAGAAGTCTGGTACCCCAGCACAGCTCACTGATTCAGGGCACTAGGGCCTGTTCCGCCCAGCTCCTGGTCTAGTTGGTCCCCGTGGCCCACGCTGGGCTCTGCTCCGCTCCCCAGCCCCATGAGATAGACCTTACCCCACGACCATCCAAGCTGTCCTGGGCTAGAGCCCTGCTTCCCTCTACTATTCTGTGGGTTTTTTCAGTTCTAGAATTTGTCCAGAGCCATTTTTATAGGTGTTTGGAGGGACCTGGGTGCAAGCTCATGCAAGTCCCTGCTTTCCAGCCACCATCTTGGCTTGGCCCTGGATATATCTTTACACTGAAATTCAGTACTGTTAGCTCAATGAATGCAGGATATTGTGGTGTCATGACAAGAGGACTGATCTGAAATCAAAGAAGCTGGATTCTAATCATATTTTGACTCTAAATACTCCAGAAATCTTGGACAAATGATCTAAAGTGTCTGGTCCTCAGTTTCCTCATCTGTAAAATAAGAAGTTGGACTAGATGATGTCTAAAGTCAATCCTACCTCTAAATCTATCATGATATCAAAAGTGTCACTTTCAACAATTTGAAATTCGTAATGACATGCAGATCCATTCACAACTAAGGCTCTGAAAGTTATTCTAGCTAAAAGTCAAGCACAAATTAGTTTCTCTTATCTGTATGTCCATTTTTTTGTCTTACTCTAATTTCATAGGAACCTGCTATTTTTCTCATCCCCAAAATAAGAGATGTAAAGATATAGCAGGTCTTTGAAGTTGAATGAATGCTTTTTGCCAAAAAAAAGTCTTTCATGGATTTAAAATAAATGTTCTTAATCCTTTCTGCTTAGTATATATGTATATATTTTTCCCCAGCTTTAATTTCTCTCTAGGACTAGGACATTCTCATTCTTATTGCATTCCTGGAGTCTTTTAAAGGCCTCCATTTTAGGGGCAAGCCTAGGCTAACCATGCTACACTATTCTCCCAGCTTTGTTTCTGTCTCATAGATACATGAGTACCTTCTCTTCCCATATATTCAACTCCCTTTTACTTGTTTTCTTCCCCCATTCAAATATATCCTCCTTAAGGGAATGATCTGTCTTGATTTTTGCTAGCACTTATGTGGCATATGATAAACCCTTAATAAATGTTTGTTGCCTCTCATCATTTATTTGGTGGTGACATTGTGTAATAGAAATCAAATTGAAATAGTATTGTAAAAACAGCTCTCACGCCTTGGAAATAATAGTGTCACATTGTACGACACGTTGCATTTTAGTAAGTACTTTCCTGAAGGCAATACTGTGAAACAGACAATATGAGTACGATTATGCCCATTTAAACAAAGGACCTCAGTGTACGAATGACTTGTAAATTTCAGAAGCTTGGCTTGAACTCTGGTCTTCTGACTGCGAAGCCAGAAATCTTTCCCACTGTACAGACTTGTTTTACTTTTGTGAACCTCTTTTTCTTTATTCTTTAATTTAGCCGAATTCAGTTTCTCTGAAGGCCTGTTAAGTTCGTGAATCCTCGAGTGTATGGTGTTTTCGAAATTTGTTTTTGATTTTTTTTTGTTTGCTTTTTTGTTCGATTTGGTTTTCTCCCTCCCTAGCGGGACATTTTGTCTGTCATTTATTTCTAAGCAATACCAACATTTTTTTCCTTCTTCTTTGGTAGGCCCATATCCAGAGTAGACAAGAAATGAAGCAGAGAAATAAATCGATTGACTTCATTCATGACTACTTCTGCTTTTTACCACGGCTTAAAATTTCCTAGTTAATGAAGCAATTGTTTCTGTAAATCTACTAAATGACTAAATCATTACCTTATCCACTGGTGGTCTCTCACACCTAAGTCAATGAATCAGTAGATCAATAGGCATTTATGAAGCACCTACTTAAGGCACTCTGCTAGTTGCTGTTCTGAGGAGACAAAGACAAATGCAAAACAGTCTCTGTCCTCAGAAAAAGTGGGATACCTCAAGAACAAACACAAATAAAGAGAAAATGTATAGATAATAAGGACAACATTGTTTTAATGGAATGGGCCAAGGGACGCAGGAGCAGATAATAAGATTAGGAAAGACTTACATCAAGGTCTTTCCTGAGCCGGGTTTTGAAGTAAACCAGGGATGCTGAGATTTGGAAGTGAGGAGGGACTTTTAAAGGGCAAGGTTGTTAAGAGGTAGAATTGGGGAGAGAGTTCATGCTACACATGGGGAGCTCACTATGCAAAAGCATCAAGGACAGAGATGGAAAGCATTCATGTATGACGTGTAGGAAAGAGTCTTATTGGACTGAATGATAGAGTAAAAGAAGAGTAATATGATGTTAGTTGACAAAGAAAAGCTTGGTGCCAGATTATGTAGGACTCTTAATAAAGAGTCTGTACTTTGGAAGGAGATACTGGAGCCTCCTGAGATGGGAAAGGATATGGTTACACCCATGCTGTAGGAATATCACTTACTAATAATAATAGTGATAATAAATGATGGTGGTGATACTGATAATAATAATATTTACAAAGTGCTGTAAAGTTTATGAAACACTCTAAAAATATTATCTCATTTGGTCCTAATAACAACTCCCCAAGGTAGGTGTTATGAGTATTCCATTTTCCAGACAATGTAACTGAGACAGAGATAGATAAGGGTCTTATCCTTGGTCACACATGTAATAAGTGTCTGAGTTGGAATTTACCAGTTGCCTCCTCATATCCATCCTCATTGCCAGCACACAATTTCAAATCTTTATTTTTGTATCAGGACTATCACAATAGTCCTTTAAATGGTCCTTCCACCTCCAGTCTCAAAACATTCCAATCAATCCAGCATATCTGAGTCACTATAATTAGTGTGAATTTTGGTACTAATTTTCTGATCATATTACTACTCACAGATACAACACTCAATTTTTCTATTTTGAATATGAGACTAATTCTAACATCTCTGAACAAGCCTACTCTCATGTGAAATGTGAATCTAAGCAGGGTTAGGCCTGGTTGGTATCTGAATAGGAGATCAAATATGAATACTGGGTGTGGTAGATCTTGGGGAGAACATATAGCAAAATGCAGAATGCACTGGATTTGTAATCAGAGGACTAGGATTGGAATCTTGGCTCTTCTGTTTACTATGCTGGGACTTTATGAAAGTCACTTAACCTCTTTGGCCCACAATTCCTCATTAATAAATTTAAAAGGTTTGGCTAAGTGACCTTTAAAATCCCTTCCAATTCTATATCTATAATCCTTAGATTGGTTTCCAATTCCCTCAATAGTTTGCACCTAACCTATGTATTCATCATTATCTAGTAGAATTTAAACTCTTTGAGGTCAAGGACTATTTCATTTTTTTCCATTGCCCTAGGTTCTAGCAGAGGGGCAGCTAGGTATCACAGCTGATAGAGTGGAGTCGACTAGACCCGAGTTCAAATCTGGACTCAGATACTTCCTAGTTGTGTGACCCTAGGCAAGTCACTTAACCTCTGTTTGCCTTAATGGCAAGCCACTCCAGTATCTTTGCAAAGAAAACCACCATCAATGATGTTGGCGAGCTATGGTCCAGGAGTAAGAAAGCGTCTGGCATGACTGAATGCCTAAACAACAACAAGGCTCTGCCAGAGTAACTTGCCATATAATAGGTGCCTAATAAAAATCTGAGTTAAACTGACTTATCAGGAGTCTATTTTTGAAGAGCTATGTGTAGTCAGTAGCAACCATATCTACCGGTGAAGGATTTTCCTATTATTTACATCATTTGGATAACCTTTTTGCAGAAGAACATTATATATTTTGACTTCTTGTTCTGTTACTGAGATGGCCTGGTGTGCTTTTGAGTGTCAGAGACTCCACTTGAATAAGCCTGGCAAATTGCTAATAGCCCGCCCCTCATCATGGTGAATATGTGTTATTGGACTTACAGGCTGTAACAGTCCTGGGTCCAATGTTCCCTTGTAAATAGAGTTAATTTATTCCCATTTCCTGCATGGTACTCCATCAATCTGCTTAGGACAAAAGAGAAATAAGGCTGCTCTTTCTTCCAGCCCAAGAGCTCTCAATGACTTCATGCTAAGGAAGGACAGCCCACTCAGCACATTTCACTGTGGCCATTCACAGGCACTGACAAATGAAAGCAACCACCCTTGCCTTAATTAAACACTCAAATCTCAAAGTTGCATGTATCAGCTAAGCAAATGGATCTTCTTTGGCTCATTTGTGTATAACAGGCAATAAGAACCGTATGCTATTATACCCCCCATCACTATGATAATAAGTTTACATCTGTCTTAGGAAGTAGTGCTCACATTAGAATTATGCCTCCTTTTTTCTTTCTTTTTCTCCTGAGAGAAAGAATACAGTTAGAAGGTAAGATTCACAGTAGTATTTCTCGTTGCTTTTCATCTTATTTTGTGGATTTTTTGTTTATTCTGACATTCAAGATGGCATTGTGTTATTGCAATATTTCATCACCTTGGGGAATTTGTAATTTTATCAATTTAGGTCCTCCCTCCCCTGTCCCCTGCTCTTATCACAAACTATCCATCCATAGCCTCTAATCCTGTGCCTCTCTCATGTTCTCCCATAAATCCTCCACAGGGAGCCTATCCACCGTGCTTGGGACCTTCCTTTAGGATTCTTCATATTACGAGGCTTCCAAGGCAAGCTTTCCAATCATTTTCATGAGGTGACTGAACCTCATCCTTGTCCCTTCACATGCCTCTTTGCAGATATCTTTCATATAATTTGTTATAATAATCCTTTTGTGATCATACTAGCCAAGTACTAAAAGGCTTACCAGTGAAAGACTGAATGATTGGGGATGAATTCTTTGAATATTACACCTCATAAAACATAGAAATACATAAAAGGTCTCCCAGTCCCATGTTGACCCACTGCACTTCTACAGTGATGGTGGTGGGATGGGAAAAGAGGTCACTCAACACAATAGAAGACGACATTGAAAAATATTAGTCTGTTAAAAACGTGAGTAAATACAATATGCCTAATCAATAAAATGGAATTTATAATTACATTACCTATCATTGCTGAGGTGATGATAGAATTATTGTGAGAGGGAAAAATGTTGTAATTGTAAAGTGCCATATTAATATGAATTGTCATTATCTCCTGTGTTAAACTTCAAATATTTGGAGATAAGAAAATAAGCATTTTGGATAGAATGCTGGACATGGAGTCAGTTAGACCTCAGTTGTTATACCGCCACAATCATGTGTTAGTTGTGTGACCTTTGAACATTCATTTAATCTCTGTGAGGCTTTATTTCTTTATTTGCAAAATGTCAACAAGGTCCTATGTCACAGGATTGTCATAAGTATCATAAGGTAATATATCTAAGTTGGCACTCTGGAGAGAGCATTAGACTTAAGATCAGGAACATTCATCTTCATGAGTTCAAATCTGGGCTCAGAAAACTTACTAGCTGTGTGGTCCTTGGAAAGTCACTAAGTCCTGTTTGCCTCAGTTCTTTCCTGAGAAAACACCAAAATGGGGGCAGCTAGGTGGCACAGTGCATAAAGCTTCCTGGCCTAGAGTCAGGAAGACCTGAGTTCAAATTTATCCTCAGACACTTCTAACTATGTGACCCTTAACCCCGAATACCTAACCAGAAAAAAAAAAAATAAAATGAGGTCATGGAGAGTGGGACATGACTGAACAATAACAACAACAAAAGTGTTTTATAAGCCATAAAGTGCTATATAAAGTAAGCAATTACTATTATATTCTCCTTAAATCTTTTTTTTTCTACCAGCTAATCATTTTGTATCACATGCTACTCAGTCCTCACCTGACCCTGGTTCTTCTCATGTATACACACTAGAGCTTGTCAATGTCTCTTCTTAAATATGGTACCCAGGGTTTGGTGCCCCTACATACAAAGACACACCTACACACATCTGGTAATACTTTGTGAAGGGAAATAAATCATGTGGGAGACTGGAAATGATTCATAAGAAGTCTGTTTAATTCATTACTTCATCTCTATCCACAGAAAGAATGCAATTATGCAATTAATTTGTCTTACATAATTAAGGCTCAACCCTTAATCTCTTAACTGCAAAAGTACATTCTGTCTTAAATTACTTCTACAAATGCTGGGCTCTTAATTCTTCCTTCTTAGATATGAGTATATTTCAAAGCTCTTAATTACAATTCCTTCAACTAGATCTTGACAATTTTTTTTTGCTATAAAACCCCCTTCTTCTTTTCTCCATAGCCACAACTCTAGGGTTGGGTCTCACTGCCAGTAGAAAGTACTCTTTATGAGAAGGGAGATTTTCTTGCCCTGCCTTTCTAGCCCCAGATCCTATGTTCCTGGAACATATAAGGCACTAAATCAATGCTTGATGAGAGATTGCTTGATCATCCAGTTCTGGGATTACTGCAAGAGATTAATAGCCCTGAGTCTTAAGCCTACAAGAGAAGGGCAACAGATGGAAAGAAATATTTATATAGTACCAACTACATGCCTGGCACTGCTCTAATAACTTTTTCTTTTACAAATATTGCTTTATTTTATCCTTACAACAATCCTGTGAGGTGAATGCTTTTATTTTCCCCATTTTCTGCAGAGGGAAATGAGACAAACAGAAATTAAGTGACTTGCCCAGGGTCAAACAACTAGTAAGTGTCTGAGGCCAGATTTGAATTGAGATCTTCCTGACTCCATGCCCAGGGCTTTATTTACTGTGCCACCTAACTGCCTGTATAAACCACGTCATCCTCACATGGCATTCTAGCTCCTTTTTCATATAGGTATTGAAGACCTGCCTTTAGATACCAGAAATTTTGTCCTTCACTTCTTTCTAAACTTTTCCTGATCACAGATACCCAGCTCAATCCCTCCTGGATCTTCCTGGCAGCAGAGCCTCTGAAATGTTCATTAGAGATAACCATAAATACACATGACATAATGAGTGTTTATTAAAAATAACTAACCTCCACTGCAAGAAAATAAAATTTAAAAATCGAACAAATGTGTTTTACTTTGAGAAACTTACTTGGCACTATGAACTCAATTTCTTCTGACATGGCAGTTCCTAATTCATTAGAAGCGAAGCAGCGGTATTTCCCTTGAAAGTGAGTGATGTGTCCTTCATTTAAGATCTTGAATGTTCCTGTATTATTAGATGAAACTATCCGTGGATCAGAGAGGAGACTAAAGTGCTCCTCATTCTTAGTCCAATGAAACCTGAAAGATAAAGTTAATGTGAAATTAAAAGAATAGGAAATTAGAAAATATGCTTGAATTAAAAAAAATACAGTTTTCTGTGATAGAGAAGTCTATAAAAAAATGACAAAGTACATCCTGTGAACAGAATACAAATGAGAGTCTCTATACATTGCAGAAAGTTTAGAGGGGCCTTTGAAAGACATGATGAAGTTCAAGGGTGAGTTGTTACTAGCGAAATGAAAAGGACATGGTAAAGTTTATATGAATAGAAATTTATATGGATAAAGATATTGATTTATAGAGATTGTTATAGAGATATGTAAATAGATTAGATATAGATAAGCTATATATCCTTTTATATGGATTTTATATATATATATATATACATATATATATATTCTTATTTATATATACAAATAAGAACTCATGTCATGTAAATTATGAGTCAGGGATAGACCTTCAGTTTTGTTTGGTTTTTGAGGGATGATTATTAAAAGCAAGGTGAGACCCTAGTCCTAATTGAAGTACCAAGGCAAAGACATAGGCATGGAATGCAATGAGAACTCAGTCACGAGATCTAGGGTAGAAAGCAGTAGATTCCATCACAGTGAACAATGCTATCCCCTAGAAAGAACATGTATGGTCAGGGAAGACCAGTCACTAGGTAGATTTGATAAGAAAGAACTGATGAAGTCACTTCAAGTTATAACCTGTGGACTACAACCTGTATGGGTCCTTATACATCCACTGTCTAGGAACTAGATTGGGTCCAGTGTTCACAAGTAGTTTAAGTGGCCTGACCTGGAACAGCCCAAGGGACAATGAGGGAAGGCAGCCATAACACTGTGCTACTGTATTTCATCAGTACAGGGAGGAAAATCTGGGATGAGGAAACTCCATTTACCTTGGAACTGTTTTAAAGAGTTGAACACAGAACATGTTGAATATTTTACCCAATGTCATGCAACCAATATGCATAAAGAAGCAGCATTAAACTCAGGTCTTCTTGGCTCTAAGGCCTATCTATTTCTCTATCCATTGCAACATAGCCTACCTCTACCAAACACAAACATATATATATATATATATATATATATATATGTGTGTGTGTGTGTGTCTGTGTGTGTGTGTGTCTGTGTCTGTGTGTGTGTCTGTGTGTGTGTGTGTGTGTATATCTCTATAGATACATATCGATATAAACTACATACTAATAAATAGCATCTATTTATATGGGTCATATGTGTATTACATGTATGTATATATCTACATCTCTCATAAATGTACACATGTGTATACATGCATATACGTATGTATGTATACACACATACACACACTTCCATATCATAGATGCTCAATGACAAATTTTTTAGGGGATGATCTTGCTTTAACCATGTACTCTGGGTCTGACAAGGAGTGTTTTTCCTTGTCCACCATGGCCATATCCAGTGCTTTGGAAACTAGGAACCGCAACAAAGCTTTAATCTTCTTCCACGTTAAGTCCCTGCATTGATGCTCTGCCCCATTCGAATAGAATTAGGGTCTGACTTTGTTCTTGAGTCTTCCCTAGAACTGAAGCTCTCTCATTAAATTATAATCTCCACTGCTCTCAACTCCTTTATTCTACATCTCTTGAAAACTGTCCATTCGTCTGCCTGGACTTTTGTTCACAGCTGTTTCTTAGCTGCTTGTTCTCCATCACTAGATCTTCATACTTATCTAGATCAACCTCATAAATCTACTGCTGGTTCTGGTATTCTCCTCTCATGTGCCATCGATATGTTCAGATTTCCTCCTTTTGCCCATGGCTACAACTTTTTTCTCATCTACTTTCCCGTGCCGGCTTATCTACCTGGTTTTGTGAATTCATTTGTATTGTCACTCTGTGAGTCTCAGTATTTAGAACTGATGGAAATATGGATATATCCTTTGATGCAATTCCTTCATCTCAGAACTCCCTCTAGCTGCCTTTTACTAATAATAGTAAAGAAAATAGTCTCAGCTAAATTTGGCCCCAGTCCCTCTTTAAAATGAACTTTTGCTTTCAACTGGCCAACGTACATCATATCTTCCATGTTCATTTCCACTTCCTTATCCTTGCTCCACCTGCTTCTGCAGCCTAAAATGCTCTTTTTTTTCACCTCCAGGTATGTGAATCCTTCAAAGGTCATTACAACATACTCCGGGAAATGACTGTTAGACTCACATATTTTAGAAACCACACGTGGCCTTGAAATATTTCTAAATAGTTTAATATGTTTGTTGTCTATAAAACTAAACTGTAAGATTCTAGAGGTGAGGAACACAATCCTATATCTGTTTGATTTATTTATCTGGGTGCTTCATCCAGAGCTCTATACAAGTAATAGGTACTCAAGAAATACTTGCTGAATCAATGAACAGATGAATGGACCCTCATGGAAAGTAAAGGTCATGAAGAAATAAAGAATAGTGATTGGATTATTACCATTAAAATTGCTAAAGTTTTAATTTTGTTCATTTTCTATTAAGAATAGACATTACACACTGCAGAATTAATATTTAATGTTCCATTGAGTTATCAAAATATGATTTAAGGGGTGTTGAAAACATAATGGAGGTATAATGTCTCCCAGAGAATGTTTAACATACTGTCAAATGATCAATTTTCATTAAGGATGTGTCTCTCTTAGATGAATAGGAAGGCATGAGTCTGATCATCTGTAAAATGAGAACGTTATAGGAAATGATCTCTAATGTCCCTTCCAGGTCTCAAATATTGTCATCTTGTGATTTAGATATCCCAGTGTATGAATTTATTCAGTATATGCACTTCTGAAAGAATGTATGTAATGTTTTTAAGTAGAATTGTTTTAAGCAGATTTCAAACAATCAATTAATCGATTATTTGCTAAACAGCTAGTAATTTAAAGACACCTTCGACAATGCATACAAAGTTTAAAAGAGTTCTTACTTGTAAGCAGCTAAAATTCTGATGGAAACAAGTATATATAAGGTATAAAATTGATTAATGAAACATATGCAAGTGGATAAATACAAAGTTTGGGAGGGGTACCAGTAGCAGTTAAAAGGATCAAGAAAGGTTCCAGGCAAAAAATGTGGTTGAGTTGAACAACAAAAGAGGGGAGAGATATGATGAAGTGGGGGTAAGGAGGAAGTGATTTACCAGGCCAAGCCCAACTTAGTCATTGTTTGCGGCCTGATTGGCTCTGAATAAACATAAATACCAATTCTTTCAGTTTTGGCCAGAAACCCTGGGGTTCTTCCCCTGTCAGATTGATTTTGGGGGGGGCTCTCTGGGGCCATTCTCTGCTTCATTTCTTACCTAGCCTCAATCACTGAATGTTGCCTCAGTCAAACTGAGACCTGTTAAAGACCTTAGCTTAAAGGCCAATGTCTCCCACTGCATCCAGGGCTATCTCCAGTCATCCTGATCTTTATCCTGTCACTGGACCCAGATATCACAGGAGGAGAAAGTGGGGCTGGTGACTTTGCATAGCCCTCCATCACTTAAATCCAATTAACTTCCATGTCCTGGCATCACCTCCCCGATGTCATGGTCCTCTTCAATGAATGAACAGCAACAACAAAAACAAAGAGGAAGTACTTTTGAGGAATGTATATGGATAATCGGCATGAAGGTACGGAGAAGGGAGATGGGGTATTGCATGTGAGGACCAACAGAGAGGGCAAATTTGACTGAGTTGCAGAGTATGGAGGGAGAGAAGAATGTCCAAATGTCAGGACCAGGTTGTAAAAGGCTTTAAGAGCTAAAGAAAAGAAAAATAGAAAAGAAGAAGGATGAAATATTTTATCCTAGAAGAAATATGAAATCACTGGTCTTCAATTCACTTTGTTGGTAAAGAGGCCTTTGTTAACTGAAGCATTCTTGACACTAATTCAGCCTGTCATAGTATCCTAATTCAACATTTTTAGCAAATTGGATTTTCACAAATCAATTTAAAATATAAACTGGTGCTTTCTAACAATGAGTGCCTGAGGAATTTTGTTGAGTCCATGATTTCACTGGTATAGTTCCCCTTATGCCAATGTTGTTTGCAGCTCCACCCTTACCCCTCCCCTCCCCATGCTTGATTACTGTTTGATACTTTTTCATGATTTTCTGTTGAAGAAGAATATATACTTCATATAAGGAAGGAAGGATGAAAGGAACGAAAGGAGGGAGGGAGGAAGGAAGGAAGGAGAAAGGAAGGAATGAAAGGAGGGAGGAAGGGAGGAAGGGAGAGAAGGAGGGAAAAAATAACTCATGCATCTCCTCTTTGCTAGGTACTATGCTAATTGCTTTACAAATATTATCATATTTGATCCTCACAATAACCCTGGAAGGTAGGTGTTCTTTTTATTTGCATTTATACAGGTGAGGAAATTGAGGCAGACGGAGGTTAAATAACATGGCCAGATCCACAAATTTAATAGTATCTGAGGCTGAATTTGAATTCAGATATTCCTGCTTCCAGGCCCAGTGCTGTATCCACTGTGCCTCCTAGCTCCCTCTTTAGAAGGCATCTTCTCATTTTCCCCTATATCAGAAGTACATCAGTAATACTAAGGCTTTTGGTCTTTTTTTTTTATCATTTTTTATAAGTGTTATACTCAACACTTTTTTTTCTTCAGCATGCATAATCTCAAGAAGGCACATTATACCACTTGTAGCATACAAGTTGTCACCTTTAAAATTCAGAAGTCTACTTCAAAAAAACAAAAAAAATCCCCCATGAATGTTCCCATTGTTCAGTTTATTTGCAATTTTACCTCTAACAAGTTGTGTTTTTTTCTCTTGTAATTTGTAATTCTATAGTAATGCTAGGAGGAGATTGACATTAAAATATTATTTTATTATTTTCATAGCATCAAACATCTTGAGATTATTGACTGCACTATGCTATTTCCTAAAGATGATACAACCTGATCACTTCTGCTGACATAATGTTGAGTCTAGGTCATTATCTATCTAGAATTCTGCATTTGTGCAGTATGTAAGTTTGTGTATAAAATGTAAATAGTGATGAGTTGTTTATATAGTAGCACCTTAGAATTACTCGTTTTTCATCCAGCTTGGTTTTCTAAAGTGGATAGTGTATTGGGAATCAAGACGGCCTCTCAGCACTTATTCAACCAAGTGCTCTTGATGAGTTTGGCCTTTGTTTCCTTGATTAAATTAGGAATCCTTGATGACCTTCTTGCCTCAAGGAAAAGCTGAGTTTACATGGGTTTGAATGACATGTTTGTGATATCAGAGGCTTTTAGACCATGTGGGTTTAAGTTGCATTTTTGTGATGATTTTAGGTCATGTGGGTGAGTTGCATGTGTGACTCACCTTTGACCCTGAACAAGATATATAAACCCAGAGGTTGGCTTTCTCTTTTGGAGCTCTGAACCACAGCAGGAGTGGTGTGTGACTCTAGTCAAGCCATTGTTATGAGCTCCAAGGCTTTGAAGAAAACCTAGATGTTGATGCTTCTCCGGTAACTGTATATTGTGAATGTGTTGATTTGTGTTTATTTGCTCTGTTTGTATTTGCTCAGAAGCTCAGAGTGCTGGCTTTTCCCCCTGAGCTGAGTGAATGATATTTGTATGTTGGATTAAAGTAAGATTGTTAGCCCCTTAATGTTGCTTTCCCTAGTAAAGCAGATCAAAAGAACCTGGGCTTGCAGTATTCTGGGAGCTAGTTGGTGTTGGTTTTTCACCCCCACAGCAGCTGCTAGCCAAATTGTTGAAACAATAGGCTTATTGTTGTGGATTGAACAAAGGGCACTGAGTACTGTTGCAGAGCTCAGTGCATTTATAATATTTTTTGCAAACAAGATAATATGGCTAACTTCACCATCAATAAAAAAAGTTTTAGTCTTTAAAGTGAGTCAGACTGGCCGAAATTTGAGGTGAATGTGTCTCCAAGTTCAATACCTCATTTGACGCCAATGATTTGGGGTTTGATGAACATATTTACATAGATTGTCACAGCTCCTAGAGTATCTTGTAAAATGTTCATGTATATATTGGGGACTGCTCTGAATAGACTTTTTTTGAGGCAATTTGGGGTTAAGTGATTTACCCAGGGTCACACAGCTAGTAAGTGTCTGAATCCAGATTGGAACTCAGGTCCTTCTGACTCCAGAGCCAGTGCCTCTGTTGTGCTACCTAGCACCCCCTGAGTAGATGCTTTAAGTCTACACTATCCTATGAATTTAAATAAATTTTACAATGTGTAGATAATAAAATAAAGTGAATTTTGTATTATCTACATCACTCAGGCAGTTGTTCAATGATAATGATGTGATGTCATATAAAAAAAGCATCTGTAACAGCCTGGTTATTCTTTTCCGATACTTTCATCTAAGATATATTTGAGTTAATAGATAAGAGAAAGTAGGCATATGAATTATTGCTTCCTGATAGCTTCTTGCTTGTCTGATTTTTATAAAAGCACCATCCATAACATTTCCCATTCCTGTGGAATCAGCTCTTCATGGAGATATCTTGAGAATTAATTCCTGAAGGCCTTCAAAATTGTGTCACCACCTGCACAGGTTTATATATGGGTATTTGATGAGGTCCTACAACTTCCTTAGCATTGTCATTATATAGTATATATGGTAGTGAAGAATTAGAGTCCAAATGTAGTGATTTCTCTTTTATCACCAATGAAACTAGATCATTATTCTCCCATCATTCTACTCCATTTTTGTGCTTGACACTTGTCTTCTCTTTTCTTCTATTAACAAAAACTCTTTAGATGAGTTGGCATAATTTGATCTTATGTCAAGTGCTCTGTAAATTTTTTTTCAACCATTTTTCATTGTTTTGAAAATTAGTCCTTCTTAGAGTCCTTCATCCTCTTCCCTCATCCCATAATGTCTTACAAATGAGTGTATTTTTTAATTTTTTTCTCCTTGGCTACTATATCTTTTCAAGTAGCAATGAGATTATTAGGGGTTTTTTTTCTTTTTTTTTACTCTTTCACTTCTTTGTTGTGATAACTGTTTTGTATTGGTCAAACTGATAAAGAAAAGAAGTTTATATTTTTACTTTTGTCCATTTACCATTTTTCATTACCAATAGATTATTCAGATACACAGCAACTTCATTTGCATCTTTACCCTTCAACAAATGTTTATAAAGTATTATTTTAATATTTCTCATACCAAGATAATGATATGTCTACATGTAGATGTCTCATCTTGAAGTAACTATCAGTCTCAAACCATTCATCCTCATCCAGTCTGCTAAGGTATAGCCAACTTCATCTTTGTGTTGGTAAGCAAAATGGCCTTTGTTTTCTTTGAGTAATTCAGTGTATTTCATTGAGCCTTAATAGGTGCTAAGCCCCAGACCCAAACCCCTAACCTATGTGGGTGTGGATTGGTGACTGGGGTGGGGCCCAAGGTGGGGCTGGCTAAGGGGAGGTGCTGACTCCAGAGCCATGCCCTCTTGGGTCTTACTAAGTACTAAGCCCCAGGCTCTAAACCCTATTAGGTGTTAACCTAACCTATGTGGATGTGAATCTCCCAGAGTCCTAAGGGGAGGGGCTAACTCAAGAACCAATCACCAGAGCCTAAGTTCTGGTCATTCAGATGACGCTTGATGACATTAAAAACTCTATAAGTGGAGAGAACACAGCTTGGAAATTGAGACTTGTAGCCAGAGACAGCTACAGCCGAAGTTGAAGATAAAGCCGAAGCCAAAGGAGCTGAAGAGGCAGGAGCTGCTGGTAGCAGGGCTGACCCGCATGTGGACCGAGGAGTGCTGAGCAAGGGCTTGAGGCCAGTGGGTAATCTTCTTACTGGAGGGGGGAAGCACGAATATGATTTGGTTTAATGCCATCATGTTTTCCTGTAGCCTCCTGGTTACTCTTGTGAGGCGGACTTGTTGGGCCTGGAAGCTTTTGACCAAGATATCGAAATGGGGACACTGGTTCATGGGTCTGCTACTTTGGAGCTTGAATAAATGCTTCAATTCTTCTGCCTTCTATTTAGAGAATTCCTTATATCCCGCAGTTCTGAACCATTCAGACATGTATATGATTATCTTTGAAATCATAAATTCTGCCTTCATAATGCAATCTTTTATGATTTTTTTTGTTGCTTGGAATGACCAGCACCTTCAAATTCTGTCCTTGAAGAAAACACTATGGATATATGAATATTAGACTTCTCAGTAATCCACAACCCTTTGTTTTTCTCTCATTTCTTGGACCAAAATCATATTTTCATTATTCGCTTATCCTTTTCTGTATCTACATTTACAAGGGAGCCACCAATGATAAGACATAGGCTACCTTGGGCTGGATGATTTTGTCAAGTTCTTCATTGAATTTTTCAGTTACTTCATCCTTTCCTTGTTGGTAAGCAAACTGGGAATTTAATAATTCCTTTCTTTATCTCTTCAAATATGACATTATTTTTTCAAATTAATTTTTCCCATTTTATGTTATTTTTCCCAAATTGTGTTATTTTCTGGTTATATTTATAGTATGAAGATAAATCTGGAAGTTAGGTAATCCAGGAGTATTTTAAATTATGAATTGTACAAGGATTACATATTAAAAGCAGTAACGACCAAATTGATTTTAAGAAATAGGTTATTTTTAACCCTAAATTGTAAAGTTGTATGTGTATATGTATTCATTCTTTTCACAGAGTTGGCCCAAAAAATATCATCATTTAGCAGTCAACTTCTAATGCTGAACTTTTTTTTTATGATTTATCTAGACTCATTCAGTAGTAGATAAATAATCTGTCAGCAGGTACATAATCAAATCTTGTAGCTTGATATGATTTACAAGAGCTTGTATTCTACTGGCAAAGCTTTTAAGAATCCAGTATCATCTTAAGTGACTATAAAGCATCAAGGTAGAACTTTTAAGGAGAGTCTTAAGGATGACATTTATTAACAAATCACTTAATGTCCAGATTATATTTATGACCCTATTAGCCTAGAATCTAGGCCCTACATATATTAATTTTCTGGTGATAATATCTAATGTAATCAAGAAGCAACTTATCTTTCTTGTCCAAATCTATATGAAATATAAAGAATAATATTAATTTTAGATCATATATACATAGTGCTAAAGCTTACACACTACTTTTCTTAGGATCCTTTTCTGTGAATAGAATTAAACTGTTGATATGTGCAAGAAAAACATTATCAGTCCCATTTTTCATATAAAAGCACTAAATTATAATGGAATACTATCATGCTATAAGAAATTAGGAGCAGATGGACTTCATAACCTGGAAAGACTTATATGATCTGGGTCTGAGTAAAAGAAGCAGAACCAGAAGAACATTATACATGATTACAGACACACAGTATATCTGATGACTAACTTTGATAGACTTGGCTCTTCTCAGCCATGCAAGGGTCTAAGACAACTTCAAAAGACTCATGATGGAAAAAGTGATTTACAGCCAGAGAATGAATTATGGAGTCTGAATGCAGATTGAAGCAAACTATTTGGTCTCTTGTTTGTTTGTTTTTGTTTTTGTTTTTTTTTTTCTGTTTTGTTTCATCTTTCTCATGGTTTGTTCCATTGGTTATAGATCTTCTTTACAACTTCACTATTGTGAAAATATGTTTAGTGTGAAGGTATATGTAGAACCTTTATCACATTGTATGCTTTCTTGGGTGAGGAGCAGGGGAGGAGAGGGAGCAGGAGAAAATTTGAAATTCAAAAACTCGAGGAACTGAACTTTGTAAACTAAAACTAAATTAATTAATTAAAAAAAAAAAGCACTGAACTTTTTAGATGCCACATAAGAGATACGATAATTATTGTATAGCTCATTTCACTGAATAGCACTTCATCTATTGTAGCGACAGTGGATTTGTGGATATCTGCTGTGCATTATATGATGGCACCTTCAAATTAGAAACATCTTTGTTGAAGTCCTGCTTCTACTACATATTTTGCTGTGTAACTTCAAGAAGGCTATTAAAATTCTTAGTGATTCAAACTAATTTACAATTTTATAAATGAGTTTCTTAAATGAGTTATATAAATGAGTTTTATAAATGAGTTTCAGTAGAAGTGATAAAGGTGAACAAAATGAGGATTGCATAATCCCTGCAAAAAGATTAGACTGAAGGGAGATAATATATAGTTATCTCTGAGAAACATCTACCACTAAATTATCTTAGATCCAAACTATTTGCTGAACTAAAGAGAGAGATAAGTATTGTAACTGTGGTTTCCTTGTTCTAGAGAGTGCCAAGAGAGGAACTTCCTCTCTCAATATAGGTTAGAACCTTCCCTTCCAATGATCAAATTGGAGATTTTCTTAGAGCACAGAACCAAGAATTTTACAGCTGTGGATGAGTTGGAATCCTCTTTTCTGCTACACATTAAAATAGGTTTAATTTAGTAATCAGTTGAATAAAAATTATCAAAACAATTGTGTGTTTTTAGACTTGTGCATTATGATTAAGAAAAAATGAACCCACCACAATTTATGAAATCTCAGAATGTTATAACTGGAAAACACTTTAGAGGTCATATAATTTATTCTAATTTTATAGATGAAGAATTTGATTTCTGATGAATTCAGATGACTTGCCCAACATCACACATCAAATTAGTGCAACACCAGTATTAAAATCTAAGTGTCTTGATCCTTACTCAGGATTCTATCTTGTACTCCAAAACACCTCTCTTCATTTGAACTGATGTAGTAGTGCAAGATTAACATGCCAGAGTTAAAAACAGATTTTAAAAGATATTGTATATTATCTAAGTTTTATCCTCTATAGTAATACTCACGTTGGTTCCGGGTTTCCTTTGGCTTCACAGACAAACTGAAAGTATTCATCAAAAGGAAATGCGACTTGTACTGTTGACTGTTTTGTGATTGTTGGGACCTGTTTAACTAAATTTAAAAACATGCATTTACAAATCAGACTTTCAAAATCATGTTAAAGCTGACTTTGCAAGAGCTATAATCATCATTTTTGACTAAAATACTTGACAAGTAAAAGAATCAGCAAAAATTTGAATATCACTCCACAGTTAGAAAAAATATTTTATGCTTACATATCCTTCTTACTATTCATAGTCTTTTCTTACTCTATAATTTGTCACATACTTTTGCAAGTTATGGACAAGTGCTTTTAGATGGACATCTGTACAGCAATCTAGCTTCTTTTCAACTCAAGTAGGCAGAACAGATTTTAAAAGAACCACAAATATGAAATAGGTTTTTTAATGACTTCTTTTTAATAATTCTAATGGCTGTGAGCAGGACATGCATGACTAGATATCTTGACATTAGTGCCATATTTAAAGGTAGAGACTCAGAGCTGAAAGAGACTGTAAAAGTCAGTCCAATTTATTTACAGATGAGGGTCCTTGGTCACACAGAGGGGATGTGAATGATCAAAGGTAATACATTGAAGGACTGAGAGACCACAGGCTAGAAGACCCATTTCTGTTCTGGTACTATTTAAATTATCCTACCTGCTCTATTTCTGTTTTCTATACATTTAAATTGAAACTCTCTGTATATCATTATAGTCATTACTGCTTGTGGTCAGGGAATGGGGCTTGGATTACAGTCAACCTAAAACCTACATGGTTATAAAGGTTCCTTAGAATGAATATGTTCCCAGAAGGCTGCTGCTGCATGAAATCAGTGTTATTTAAGCTGGTAAATAATTGATGGTAGTGGTAGTAGTAATGGTACATCTACTACTAGTAGTAGCAGTGGCAGTGGTGGTTATTGGTAGTGGTAGCAGCAGCAGCAGCAGTAGTAGTAGGTAGTAAAGTAAAAACAGCATCAGTGATAGCATAAATAAGAGTACCAATAAAGGATATTGATGTGGCAGAATTGCTAGAATCCAGGACTTGTAGTCAGGAAGACCCAAGTTTGAATCCTGCTTTAGATACTTAATAATTATAAGGCCCTGGGAGAGTCACTTAGGGTCTCTGTGTCTCAGACTGTTCACATATAAAATGAGGATAATAATAGCATTTGCTTTTCAGGGTTGTTATGATGATTAAACAAGCTAACACGTGTCAAGCTCTTTGTAAACCTTAAAGCGCTATTAGTATTAGTAATATCACTAGCAGCAGCAGCTGACATTTATGTGGTGCTTTAAAGTTCTCAAAATTGTCTTAATCCTCACAACAAGCCTGCGAGGTAGGGGATTTTTTTTTTACTCCAAGACATAATGGAGTGATAATATAAAAGAAAACTGAGGCTGAAAAAAGGTTAAGGGATGTGCTCAGTCAATAAAGTGGGCAGTTTAGGAGAAACCTGTACAGCTACAAGAGACTTTAGTAGAATAAAATGTGACCTTAGTAGAATTATTTCCCTCTTTTTTAGTTTTAGCTTCCCCATCTATGATGTAAGATGGTTGTTATCATCATTAGCATCATTAATAATAATAGCCATAATAAGTTCACTTTATAAATGTGGAAATAAATTATTATTATTGTTTTATTACTATGATCACTACCACCATTAATAATAATGATAATGCTAATAAGAGCAGGTAACATTGGTAGAACCCGTTCATATTAAGAAAATGATTTACATACATATAATTTGTTATCACAACTATTCTGGGAACTAGGTGCTATCATCCTTACTACATTAAAGCTGCAGAAACTAGGTCTTAGAAAGGCTAAGTGACTTGCCCAGGACCATATAGCTAACTGTCTGAGGTAGGATTCAAACTCGAGTCTTCCTGGTTCCAAGTCCAGTGCTCTATTTACTTCACCACCTCAACTAGACCATCTGTAAGCTTTCTTCCAACTAAATGTATCTGTCCCTTTGTTTGGCTGTTGATTTTTGCCATGGTATAAGGATATTAGCTCAAGTTCAATTTTCTGGCATGAGATATAATAAGAAAATAAGGAATTATATCCATTGGGGCATATGGCTTGTATGTGGCTATGGAAATTCTTAGTTACAGTTTAATCAACCTTATTGCCCTTCAGATTACACAGCTCTGTATTATACTTCAAGGTGATGAGGAATAAATTATCATGGTAACCATCCTTTAGATATCAGTTAATACCTTGTGAACACCATGTTTATTAGAGTGTTATTCCTTCTCATATTTGCCCAGCTTGTAAAGTCTCAGAAAAAGCTAATTATTCATGGAATGGATCTAATAACCTTTGGGTATTTATAGGAATATACATTCAACGTTTTAAATCCTTTTCTCCATAATTAAGCCAATTACAGAGGCAGCAGACTCTTTGACATTCAAATGGGATATCTGAGTCAGCTGCATTTTCCAAGGAGGGCTCTAGAGTCCCTGAAATGCACATATAAATATTCAGTTCCTCCAAAAACATTCCATCAGTATTTGACAATTATTTTCAAAGTACATTACACTCCATGAATACTAAGGATTTTAACCAGTAAGCAAGACAAATAGGTGGTGCAGAATAATCGATAGTTTGTAGAAACCCCCTTTCCTCAAGGAATGAGTTTGGGGCTGATGGAGATGCTGCTGCAGGAAGAAGCAGGATGGCTGAAGGGAGAAGAGGGAGGAGAATCAAAGGAGACAGGATCTGTGTTAGAAAACCCAAACACAGATGGGTTAAGACTGGGAAGGAAAAGGGAGAAAAGCCAAGTCTCAGAGGGTTCCTTTGAAATCATATCATTTTCCTTCCTCATTCTCTATTCAAAATTTAGCACAAAACCAAAATCACTTTCAAAAAGTGAAAAAAAAATCAATGAGCTGCCCCCCCGCACACACACACTTTTTTAAAATTTATTAAGAGCCAGAAGGGCCCTTTTATCTTTAGTCCAACATTTCCATGGCATAGAGGAGAACACTGAGACCCACTCAGGGACAAAGTAGTAGGATGAAATAGAACAAGACATGGATTGGGATGTAGAAGATTTAGGGTTGAATCCTTGCTCTGTCACTCATCCCTCTGTGACTTCAGATTTCATATTTGTAAAGTGAGGATGATAGACTCTATCTCTCCCTCTTCCTCCCTCCCTCTTCCACCTCTCCATCTCTCTCTCTCTCTCTCTCTCTCCCTCTCTCTCTCCCTCTCTCTTTTCTCTCTTTTTCTGTCTCTATCTCTGTCTCCACTTCTGCCTCTCTGTCTCTATCCCTGTCTCCCTTTCTGTCTCTCTGTCTCTCTCATGCACACAAACTTTTATAACATATCTTTATCATCTTTATCTTCATATCTATCATTATCTTTCTACTTATATGATCTCTCTTTATATGCATCTTATATATATGCATCTTATAAAGATAAAAAAATAAAATGAATAATAATGGCAATCTAAAGAATATGAAGCCTTCTTTGAATTTTGTTAGTCCATAGTTGATAAGATCATTTTGAATACACAAAAATTTTGTTACTTTAAAAAACTTTTATTTAAATATAAAGAGAAAATCTTAAAATCTTAAGACACCTTTGAATAATTGCTGAAGTGTCACCTGGACCAGCACCATGCCGCTTAAAAGAGGCTCTAGTCAAAGCAGACAGGAGGGACAGCCTTTCTTTATCTTGGCCCCTAGACTCTGCCAGACACTTATCTACCTGGTTTCCAGAATAAGGAAAAAATCAGGAGTCACAGAATAGTTATGGTTGGTACAACCCCAAACAACTTTAAAAGGACAGGAGAGGTTCTGCTAAGCAGCATAGGGGTCTCTGCATCATGAAGTTGAGTTATGTGGGGTTTACAGAGTTTTTTCATTTCTCAAAATATAAATAATAATGATCTGTTATAGTTTAGTGACTTTGTTCAAATTCCTGGTTGGGAAATAAAAAAGAAACTCCTTCTAACAATGCAAATCATTCCTTGTTATGCAACTAATACTCTTAGAGAATTCCCTGGAGTCATGAGAGGTTAAATGAACTGTCCAAGGTCACAGAGCCAGCATGTGCCAGCATCAGGACATGGAGCCAGGATTTCCTGGCTCTCAGGCCAGCTTCTCTATTCATTATATGCAACTACCTTCATTCTGTTTGCCTTTTGTTTTTTTAATCTATCTTCCATCATAGCTTTTCAACCAATATTTATTAGGTCCTAAATATTACCTGAGATTGGTATTTCAATGGCTGTTGTTAATTTTAACATGAAGAAAAGCAGACATCTAATGTATCCTCTTCGCGTTAGCTGCATCTTCACAACTGTAATTATACCGGCAGTCCAGAAAGAAGGAAAGATGACTGGAAGTTCTTTTACCCTGTGTTCCAAAGGAAGGGGAGGATTTGAACCTAGAATGTCAGAAAACAATGACAGTAACACTATTAGCCCATGTGGGCTCTGAAATATGATTAAATTTCTGAAATTTCTGAAACACAAGTTCTATTAGGTCATGTTTTTCTATTTTTTTTTCCTGACATGGCTCTCCTTATACATGTACACACCCCTCACCCTTGTCCCCATAACAATTACACTGTGGAAGTAGGAACACTATCTCACATTGCCTGAGAAAGAAAAGAGCAGTTAAAGCATAGGATTTGGGTAATCTTGCCAGTTAATATTTGTTGTGTAACTGAAGGAAGTGTTCCAATTGGAGAGTACTCAATTGTTCTAATGAATAGAAAACAGTACAGCAAGGACCCCATTCATTAGCATGACCCTTTTCCATTAATTTTTTAAAATACAGTAGGTAATCCTATTTGAGTCATTAATATTCATAACAAATATGAAGCTTTGGTATTCTTGCTCTTTCATTTTGTGCTGTTCAAAGTCACCAGTCTGGAAGAAAGAGGATTAGGGCTAGAGAAGGGAGAAACAAATGAACGTGGGCTAGTCCAGTTTACTAATATTCTCATTTTGTTCAAATTATAAGAGGTAGGAATACCAACAACCTTCATTCCTGTAAGCTCACCTTCCATTAAGCTTGGAAGCTGATTCATGGGAATTAGAGTAGGAAGGAATTTTAGAGGTCATCTACTCCAACCCCTTCGTTTGACAGATGAGAAAAAATAAATCTTAGAGAAATTACATGATTTGCCTAAGGTCACACAGGTAGCAAGAATCAGAGGGTGAATTTAAACCTAGGCCTTCCTGATTCCAAGTCCAATAATATACAGACTATGCCATGCTGTCTCTTTTCTTCTATGCCTTAAGAACTAATAGAGGAAAAACAAAACAAAACAAAAATGAATAGAGGAAATCAAAGTATCACTGAGAAAAGAAAAACATCCCTACAAACTGTGATAGGAATTTGTCAAAACATACAGTCCCTCTTTACCAAATTCCCATACCATGTAAATTGCACCCAGAAGTTAGGGGAAACTAAAACAACAACAAAATAGAGCTGTTTTGGGGGTTGGAGATAAATAGTACAGAATATTCAGGATGAGGGTGTTGTCAACAATGTTATATCCTACAGAGAGTTCAAAAAAGACAAAGATTTAATAAACATCATCAGATCTGGCAATTAAATAGTGCGGGTAACTTTGTAATGAGGAATTTCAGTCGAGTGGAAATCAGATTGCAAAGGGTTAAAAATGAATGAGAGGAAAAGAAGTGGTCTTCTTCCTTTTTCCTGCTCTCTCTCTCTCTGCCTCTTCCTCCTCCTCCTGCTTTTCCTGCTGTTTCTTCTCCTCTACTTCTTTTTCTCCTCCTTTGTCCCCTCCTCCTCTTCCTCCTCTTCTCTTCTTCTTTCTTCTCTTCCTTCTTCTCCTTCTTCCTTGAAGCCCTTCTCAGAAAAGCAAGAGTAATATAGGAATCTAGCTCAAGGACATTGTACAAGCCAATACAAGCCATCCTTTTCTTAGGATGGAAAACACTTGGGCATGTATGAAGGCAGGCAGGAAGGAATAGGACAGAGAAAGTTCTAAGATCAGAAACAGAGGTAATGATTGATGGTGCTGTCTGCCAGAGTATGGGGGGAAGAGGAGATGAAATCAAGGACACATGTGGAGGGCTAACCTTGGCAAGGAGAAGGGGCACCTCATTGTCTGATTCTGGAGGAGGGAATAGAAGATCGTGGTATATAGTATTATGGTGAAGAGAAGGGGGAAAAAGCATGAGATCATGATGAATGTCCTCAGTTTTTGTTTCTTCTTCTAAGTAAGAGTCAAGATCCCCAGCTGAGACAGTGTGGAAAAGAGGTGTGAGATGCCTGAATTGAAAATAGAATGTTTTTCCTCACAACAACCCTAGAAAGTGATGATGGTAATGCCTATTTTCCTTATTTTGTGGGTGAGCACACTGAGGTTTAAAGAGATTAAGTGCCCAACCTGAGATTATTAGTAAGAGGTAGAACAGGGACTTGAGTCCAAATCTTTAACCTGTCCAACCCATAGTCTTCCTACTTAAAGGGGAGGGGGAACCTGCAGGCTTGAGGCCACATGTGGCCCTCTAGGTCCTCAAGTGTGGCCCTTTGACTGAATCCAAACTTCACAGAATAAATTGGATTCAGTCAAATGGCTGCACTCGAGGACCTGGAGGGCCACATGTGGCCTCAAGCCTGCAGGTTCCCCACTCTTGTAACTACATCATATCTCTGTCTCTTAATAAAGCTAATTCTTTATTCAATTTTATTCAACTTTTTTTAATACTCAGAGACATATCTTTAAAATGTTGCTATAATTCACTGCTTTGGGGGATGATATCACTTTCACCCCTCAGTATTCTCAGCTGTTCTCACATTTAAGAACAAGCAAAGTTATTTAAGATTACCCACAGACTTGCCAGTCATAAAAGAAGGAAGCTACTTGCAAGGCTGTGGTTCATATCAGTTTAAGATAGAATAGACATAGAAGAAAGATTTACTTCCTTCTCATTTTAACGTCTCTTTTTCCTTTTCAGGAAGCTAATGTAATTTCTTATAATTATATGGTCCTCTCTAATGGCAATTCATTATTTACTATTTGGTTCCATTAAAAGTTGATGTTGATTGTTTTAGGGGCAGTTCATTTCTTTGTTTAATGAGCTGCCCTTTATTTGTGAAGACCGAATTGTTCAAAACGCTGATGCTATTAAGGAACTATGTATTTCCAGATTCATAGACCATAAATTACCCCTTCCTGAAGCAAGGAATAAAAATATTAGACATTCAAGTAAGTGAGAAAATGTTAAATTCCCATTAATCTCCCAAAGTGGGTTAGTATCCTTAAGTACCTCTAATTATTATATCAAAATAGCTCATAGATACTAATTGTTCAATGGTGATGAGCTAGGTGTGGGAATTTTAATGGTTTTAAGAAGACAGTCTCAATCTCAGCTAACTCATATAGGAATATGTGAAAGATGTGTAATTTTGTCATCAAAGGAAACTCAACAAAGATTTGATAGTTAAGCCCTAGAGATTTCTATATAACTTAAGATTTTCTTGTACGATGTTAGTTTATTATTATCTCATTGTTCTTATATTTTATTTTTCTTTTTAAAATTGTGCTCAAATAGATATGACCCAGGAGCATATCTACCCTGTTATTAATCTTTGGTTTCAATATTCAATGGAATGTTGTGCAGGTAGGCAAAATATTTTTTGCTATTTTTGTTGAATATATATGTGTTTATTCTATATATACAAATATGTAGGTGGGGGGAGGGAAAGAGAGAGAGAGAGAGAGAGAGAGAGAGAGAGAGAGGAATTGAGAGACAGGAATTGAGAGAAAAGACAGACACACTGACGAACAGAATAAAGACAAGCAGCTAGCCAGAGAGAGAGAGACAAACACAAAGACAGAGAGACAGTAAAAGAGAGACTAGACTCATCACTTCAACAATATTGGGAGTTCTGTCTACAGATACAGATGCTGGCATCTTGTCTACAACATACAATCTTGAAATTTCCTTGGATCATGCATTCTGTGTCTTTTTCTACATCTCATTCTGTCTCTGCCTGTCTGTCTCTCTCTCTCTCTCTCTCTGTCTTTTTCTGTCTCTTTTTCTCTTTCCCCTCCATCTCACTTCTCTCTCTATCTCTGGTTTCATTATTGAGATTTCAACCAATGTCTTCCTTGCTCTGAACCCAGTACTCTGTCCACTTACCCAAACTACTTCTTGTCAAGTGTTCTTATAAAAATGGGATGGTAAGTCCTGTTCATATAATGCAGAACACGTCTGAGTCAACACCAACAAAACTCCCAATCTCCTGGTGTTGTTTAATGGTTAATTCCACAAGTGACCTTATCTTTCTATAAGATTTTGATTTCATTTACCAAAGACATGCATGTTAAGAGGTCATTACTTAAAAGCCACTAGTAATGAGAAATTGGCCCCCTGTAGTGGTAGTCACATTAAAAGATGACAAAAGAGAGGACAGAAATAGCTTTCAAATTATACAAAGAAAAACTCTTTGTCATTTCATCATACAGGATATGGAAAAGGCCAGCCTATTGAATATATCTATTTTGCAACATAAGATAAATGCAATTTTAAATCTCAATTTGTCTTTCCTGGGCTGAAAATGAGTTTCATTTCACATTCTAGAACTCAGTGAAATAGCAACCAATAGACCTGGTGAAAAAGCTCAGTATGAAATGGAAGACTAATAAGTTTCTTGGGCATAGCCAAAACTGTAGCTGTCTCTCTTGACGATGGTAAGGCCATTTAACTCAAATCCCATGTGGTTGGCAATATAGCCCTAGAGCAGGCAAGGTTTTAATTAACTGTCTGTGAAAGCTGGCAATAAATAAATAAATAAAAAATCTGTCTGCCTCCTGCTGCTCTTCTGTAGAAATAATAAAAGTCTCCAACTTCCTTCCCAAGGGGAATGAAAGTTCTTAGAGTCATATCTGACATACTGGTCATCAGATTTATTTCACAAGAAAATTGGAGGAATCTAAGTGAGTGATGGTTGCCCCATCACGATATTAAAAAGAAAAAAAATAGAAAAGAAAAGCAGATGTTGAAGAAACCCATATGTTCAATTCATCTTGAATTAGAATCAAGAAAAATAAAGGTTTCTTTGCAGTATTTTCTGTGTGTTGCCTTCTGTAGGGAAAAAAGAAACTAGACATTGCTTTGTGTTGTTTCTTTTATTATGGTTGTTGTTGTTGTTTCTGTGGTTGTCATTATCATTATCACTACCATCACCAGTACCTACTACTACTACTACTACTACTACTACTACTGTTAGTGCTGCTGCTGCTGCCACCGCCGCTATTACTACACATTTTTCTCAGATTCCAGGGAAATTCAAAGCCACCTATACAGGGCTCCCTTTTGGCAGTCAGCTTTCCTCAGGAGGTGGAAATTCTCTGCTTATTTAAAGGGTATCTGTACTGCTTTTGTCCCTCAAGTTTTGAGTGCACATAATGCCCAAACTGTAAGCTACCTACTACCCCTTTGGTGAGAGGAAAAGGGTGAAAAATTCAACTTTGTGAAAGATATTTCATATTAAACTCCTAACTTTAGTATCAGAAAGGCCCAGTGTGACACAGCAAGTTCAGAACTCTGGGTTTCCGTGACACTTTTGATACTATCTATGTGATCTTGAATAAGGCAGTTTCCTCCTATGTAAAATGGAGATAATAAAACTCTGCCACGTATCTTAAAGGGATATTGTGAAGAAAGAGCTTGGGAAATATAAATGGGCTATATATAAAACAGTCATGGTTATGAAGCTGGGAGAACTTTAGATTATTGATAATGATAACAGATGAAATCAAATAGCTATTAGAATCTGAAGAGAAAAAAAAAGTTGAAGAATTTGAGGTCGTCGAAGTCACTTAACACAAATTCCGGAAATTATCCTTAATCCCTACATCGATGAGAACATTTATAATGATGCTGCAATAGACTGAAAGGATGAGCTTGTTTATATTGTGTTCTCAAAAACACCTGTTTTGAGTTTGAATATAATTTCAATTAGCAGACCCAATTACAGAAAGACAGTAATACAAAAGGTCGGTATTTACCATAATTTAAGGTGAATTAAGTGAGGCAGGGATGTGCAAAGTTGCCAGCCTCATTTTCTCCTTCAGAGCCATCTGGGTCCAGACTGAGAATGTTTTCCCAAAAATGTCAACAATGAGTCCAAAATTGAACTCATTATCCTTCCCCACAAAAAATTCTTTCCTTTTTTCCTAGCTTCCCTATTACTGTCAAGTGTTCCACTATACTCTGTCACCCAGGCTTGCAACCTAGGTGTCATGAAAAACTCCTCATTCTTTTTCATTCCCATATCCAATCAGTTGCAAAGTCCTTTCCTTTTATACCCTCTCAATGGCTCTCACATCCATTCCCTTCTTCCTTCTGTTGCTGCCACCTTTCTGGTGCAGGCCTTCATCACCTCGTACCTGGACTACTCCAAGAGCCTGCTGGGTAGTCTCCCAGTTTCAGTTGATCCTCCACTTAGCTGTCACAAAACAAACCCAAATGATGAAGCCCTTTCCTCACACACTTTTGTGGAGTTCATGTGGTGTTTACACATAAAAACTCCTTTGATTGCATTTTTGGATTTAGCATTTTCTCTGATCTTTATAACCTCTGGAACCTCTCCAATAGGGATTATGAACAAGAGATGGAAGAATTTCAGATGTCTCTATGGTCTAGCTCACCAAGAAACCAAATGAGGTAAAAATGCAATCCATACCACTCACTCAGCACCCCTTCCCCACTGCCCAGTGGGTTACCATCATGGTAGCAGGACTGAAAATGTCTACTCACAGCCTCACAGCAGAAATTCAAAAGGCGGAAATTTGCCCTGTCTGCTACAATAATGAGGAGCTCAATAGCAGATGGGAGCTGGAGCACTCTGTGGTTTAACAGAACTCAGTCAGATAAATGAAGAAAAGAGGGAACTGGGGCATGAGACCTGTGTGAGACTGTGAGCCCCTTGACTAAGCCTGAGGAAGAGTTTATAATTCAAATGGGGATATTCCCCCACCCCTTCTCCTCCCCACTGAAATTATGTCACTCAAATCACTTATGGCAGAGATCAAGGCTGTAAATCTTGACTTGCCCAGCTAGGAAGAAGACTAGACAGATGGGAAATCCAACCCCCAGGGATATTCTCAAAGCAAGGGTGTCAGAAAGTAAGCAGTGTGGAGGAAAAAAAGGAAGAAAAAAAGACTACAATTATCAAAGATCTCAGAAGGAAGAAATTCAATTAAATACTTTAAACAAAAGAAGACTGAGCAATAGTGTACGTGAGTGTATGTACACACAAATATGTATGCTTGTATATATGCGTACATATACAGACATGTACATACACACATAGATTTAGTTGTTTCAGCATATCTGACTCTTCGTGGTCCAATTTGGGTTTTTTTTTGGCAAAGATACTGGGGTTGTTTGCCATTTCTTTCTCCAGCTCATTTTACAAATGAGGAACTGAAGCAAACAGGGCTAAGTGACTTGCACAGGGACACACAGCTAGTAAATGAAAGTGTCAGAGGTCAGATTTGAATTCAAGTCTTCCTTACTCCAGGCCCGGCACTCTATCTACTGTACCACCTAGCTGCATGCATGCATGTATGTATGTTTGTATGTATGTGTATTTTGTGAATACAGGCCATTTAGCTACATATGTATGTATGCATGAATACACACATAAATAGTTGTGTGTGTGTGTGTGTGTGTGTGTGTGTGTGTGTAACAGAAGGGAATATTTCCTAATGATAAGGTAAAAAAAATCGAGCATCCATGGATAAATACTTCAAATCAATGAAAATGCAATGATTCACAGGACCATGTGGATTCTGAAGAGAGCTTAGAAACTAAACGGCTTAAAAGGGAAATAAAAATATTTAATAATATTTGGCAATGTAGAAAAACTTGAATATATGGTAGCAAATATTACTGAAGAAATAAAAGAAAGTAACTGATACGAATGCAAATTCATGGAAGTAAAGGACAAATTGGAAGAAGAGAAGAAAAAAAATAACAATATAAAAAGAAAGCATGATCTCCATATGAGAAAACACATTGATCTTGAAGACAGGATTCATAGAAACAACTTAAAATTTATGGGACTGCATGAATAACATAGCAAGTCAAAAGTCAAACTTAATAATGCAAGTAATAGCACAAATTTCTGAACACAGAAAGCAGAGTGTCAAAGGAAAAAAATTAAACAGAATGTCTCTAGAAAACAAATATGCTGTAAACTCCAAGACACATAGTGGCAAAATTTAACAATTACACTGACAAACAGCAAATTCTGTAAAGGACCAGGACAGAGACCTTCATTTATAAGGGAAATGAAATTCGTGTTACAGAAGTAAAACACAAGAATGGATGAATTATTTTCCAAAGAATAAAGAAGTATAAGACTCAATTCAAAGTGACTTGTCTTTCAAATATTATTCTAATAATTCATGAAACAGTAGATATTCAATAAAAAGAGATGTTTGAAGCATATTTATAAAGAAAACCTAACTTTAAGGAATCAATTGCTCCTCAGCCACCCTAGACAGCAACAAAAACAGAAAGGTAAGCAAATAAATGAATGAAGAACAACAAAATTTAAGAAAACCGGAGAGACCATTAAGAGATTTCTTTCTAAATGCATACAAGACAAAGGGAGTAAAAGCAAAAGCAAAGATGAAGAAACAGTCCTGAAACAGTATAGGCTAAAACTACATTCCTCTTACAGTGAATTGGTGGTGTTGTCATAGGTTAAAATTTCTAAATGTGATGAAGATATATAAAAAAGGAGGGAAGAAAGAAGATGGAAGAGAATATTTGATGTTCCCTAATGACATGCATGTTTAACAATAAAAGGGTAGGGATGAAAAAAATTCCTGTAGTGTCTCAAAAGACTAGATAGAGAAGAATGGGCAAAGAGACATGGGAAGGATTTGGAATAAGGGGAAAAGTAATGAAGAAATATTGTCTCAATGATGGGAAAAGTTACCACAGTAAATATAACTTTGGGCCTGGAGTTAAGTAGAAAGGAGGCCAATCTGGCCTTTGACATATGCTAGCAATGTGACCCTAGGCAAGTCACAGCCACTGTCTGCCAAAGTTTCTACAACTATAAAACAGGAATGATAATAGCAATTCCCTCACTGGGTTACAGGAAGAAGCAAATGAGATACTAATGCTTAGCACCATGCCCAGAGCAAAATAAGCTCTTAATAAATGTTTGTTCCTTTCCCTTTTTCTTCCCTGGGACAAGAGAAATCGTTTACAAAAAGAGATGGGCATCTCACATTGAGTATAATTTTCTGTGTTATGCTTCTTAGAGAGACACAACTCTTTTAGCCTCGGAAGAAAGAGAATGAACTCCTGGTGACAACCAACAATGAGAAGAGTTGAAATGCAAAGACTCAAGGAAGAAATTTTGAGACAAATGGGAAAAAATGACCAAGAAGAGGACAAAGGTCAATAAGGTACTACACAATCAGATGCAGACATAGGAAAATTCCTACCATGGTGCAGCAGGAATTGGCATTTCTAATATTGGGGCACAATGGAAAAAAAAGGTGAGGAACAAGATCTACAAGGCAATAATGTTTAAGAAGAAAGAATCTAAAAACAGGTACTATAGAAGCTGTAAGTCTGTGAAGAATACCAGGAATGAGGAACTATACAGGGATTATGGGAGGGTAGAATAAGCATCTAGAGTAGACAGAATGAAATTTTTAGAAATTGAAGATAATGAGGAAAAGAAATTACTTTACAAAAAAGGAAAGTTTCTTAAAAGAGCTAAAATCAAAATCAAGTTGAAATATGATGAAAAGGGGGATTTCATTTGTCTACAACTGTAAGAGGAAAAGGAAGAAATAAACAAAAAGGAGTAATAAACAACTAAGTAAAAGCAAGGAAAAAATAGGGAACGGCTAACTAAAATTTGGAACCTAGGGGAAAAATAACAAATGGGCAAGGGAATCTAGGAGGGGAATAGATAGATGTTCAGAAGAAAGTTGTCTTAAATGGATTAAGCAAAAATAATGAGATTTTAGTACTCTATTTACAGAGAGAAAGAAAAAAATGTAATTTGGAAAAAAAATATTAGAGATAAATTGAGGAAAAATTCAGCCTAAACTCTCACAAATGTAAAAGTAATATATTGAATAATCCAATAAAAAAGAGTGACTGATTGCCAAAATATCATAGTGTGTCGTTTAAAACAAACACTTTTAAAAACGCAAAGAATAAAATGAGGGTCTGGATTATTTCCCCTCCCCGCTATATATCAGATGAATTAAAAAAAAAGTTATATACCATCAGACAATTCGAAACAACATTCACAACATGAAAAGGGATAAATATAGAAACTTCCTAATGCTGAAAGAAATCATAGAAAAGAAACAAATATCAATATTAAACTCATATACTCTAAATGATTTAGCATTTACCTGCTCAAGAAGTTAAAAGAAATCTTATTCTATCTTCTAAATGACACTGCAAAAGAATATACATATTTCTCAGTACCATATCACATGAAATTTTTCAGAAATTGACAATCCATAGAGGTATAAATATATTGCAAATAATTTTTAAAGGGCAGGAATAAAAATGCATCTTTTGCATACCATATCACAATAAAAAATAAAAATAAGTTCGGGGACCAGAAAGAAGACACAGACTGAAATTGAGATTTAATAATGAAATTGTAAAGAATGAGTGGGTCAAAGCAAAAATCATAGAAACAATTAGCAATTAGGTAAAATAAAATGATAATGATAAAAATATTTCAAAATTTCTTGGATGTATCTAAAGGAAAGCTCAGGAGAAATATATCATTAAAAATGTACATTAACAAAATACAAAAACAGAAAATTAAAGAACTAAAAAGTATTTAATGCTTAGAAAGTCAAAAACATAACCAAACCTAAAATAAAATTTGAAAGGGAAATAAACTGAAAAATACTACAGAAATGATAAACTAAAAGTTGTTTCTTTGAAATGACCAATAAAATTGATCAATCCAAGGATTTTAGTCAATCTTATAAAAATAAGTGGGGAGAAAAATCAAATAAACAAAATAGCAAATGAACAAGGTGAAATCACAATATAGACCAAGTAAATGAAGATAATAACACTTTTGTAAATGGTTATATGCTAATAAAACAAAGAGCATGAAAAATAATATTTTAAAAATATAAAATTTCTAAATAAGAGACCAAAAAAACACTAATCTATTTTTTTTAGGAAAGGAAATAGAACTAGTTTTAAAAGAATTATCAAAAGGGAGTAAAAAGAGGAAACTTCTAAAACTTACTGGATTCAAAGAATACTACCAAGTTTGAAAGAACAATTCAGTCCAATACTACACAAAATATTCTCAACAACTGAGAAATAAAGCAATATCTATATTTGTTGATTTGTTTGTTTTAATGACAAATATAGTCTTAATAACTAAGCCATATGAGGAAAAAAAGCACATGAGAACTACAGAACAAAATCATTACTGAATACAACTTAAAAAAAAACTTTAAGCAGATTTTTTAAAATACATAGATCCAAATATGGAAAAAAGGATACCATGGACCATATCTATATGAATTTATTCAATAGTATTTTGATAAAAATCCATGACTGAAGCATATAACTGTTTATAAATGGAAAATAACAATTTGAAACCAGTCTACTGACACAAGAAATAATAGAAAGGGTTACTTTTAAGGTGTCTCCACTTATTTATGAGTGTCACTAATTAAATTTAATCTCATTGATATCAATGTTCCATTTTTTATTTGTCTTTGTAAATCTAACACCTATTTAACATGGTGCCTCATGCCTAATAAGTACTTTTGTTGCTGTTGGGTTATTTCAATTGGGTCTGACTCTTTTTTTTTTTTTTGGTGGGGAGGATGATTCTTGGCAAAAATACTGTAGTTGTTTGCCATTTCCTTCTCCTGCTCATTTTACAGAAAAGGAAACTCAGGCAAATGGGCTTAAGTGACTTGCCTAGGGTCACACAGCTAGTAAGTGTGTGAGGCTACATTTCAATTCGGGTCTCATTGACTCCAGACCCAGCACTTTATCCACTATTCCACTTAGCTGTCCCAAAATACATGCTTAACAAATGATTACTGAATTAGTGATTGTTTCTTAAATAAAATGTTACAACTTGTATGATATATTCCTTCAGGCTGTAAAAATTTAATACCTAGCAAAAATACCCAGTGACTAGAATTCTATATCAAAAAATAATTATTTTTCAGGGACTTCCAGGTAATAAATACCCATGCTACAAATACAACAAAATATTTTTGGAAACTCAACCAATACACTCTGTTTGTACCAGATTATTAATGACAAAGAATTTATGTGAACAATCACCAAGCCATAACAGTTTCTAAGGATAATGTTTTTTTTTAGCAGATAATACCATATCAACTATACACAATCTCTAAGCTACCCAGAATAAAGAGCTTTCAAAACATAAAAATCTAGAAGAGGAGATTAAGTTAAAATAATGTGGGAAAAGAATAAAGCACATGCATTCTCTATGTCTCTTATAGTCGTTGTACCGAAGATGCTTCAGTGTGTCTTATACCCTGTAACGAAGGTTTGAAATTACAGAAAAGGCATTTATTTTATCTATCTCTGCGATAGTTTAATTAAAAATTAAAGAAATATAACAAGGCAATGGATTCTCAAGACCTTTATAAATGTACACCAATCATCACCATCATCACCACCACCACCATCTCTATCATCATCATCATATACCATGATTACATTTCACTTCGAGAAATGCAATGAACATTATATACATTGCACCATGTAATATTCCCAACAATCCTTTAGTTAAGTGATATTATTTGGCTCATTTCATTTCTGAGGTAACAGATTCAGAAAGGTGACATAAGTTGCTGAATGTTCTGCTTGTCCTAGGTTTATTGAAAAATCTAGCTGAAGAAAACTGCACAAAGAGATACACAACAAGATTTGCTAATTAGCTGTAGATGGTTAGAAATCTGCCACTCACAATGAGAAAGCACATATTTTTCTTTGATAATATTCACTTAAGTGATGACAAATGATGTTGTGATATATCATTTCAACATGCTTCACAATGTTAGCATTGGGAGTTTAATCCTGACAGCTACCATCATGGCTTAATCTAGAGGAACTAAACTGATGGGCTGGAGGAATGCTCCAAAGGATTGGGAAAATCTCATTACTTTTGGATGCTAACACATTGAATCCTAATTTAAACTCATTCTGATGTCTTATTGGAATTTCTCTAATACTGATCCATAGAGATTGGAGAAAATAGTTTAAATGTATTTTTCATAATGGACTGGGAATAAGAAATGGGAAATACGGAGATAGTGATTCAAAAGTTGAGGATTTTGGGGGGGGGGAACTCAATGAGAATGAGATAAAGTCAACTTAAATAATAACACTTTTAGAGATGATCATTTTTTTAAAAAAATATACAAACAATTCAGCTTGGTTCAAAGATACTTAATCAACAGTCCCTCTGCCACCATGTCTTAATAAGAAAAGAAGGAATGTTTGCAGCCAAGAAGTGCTTTGCTGACATTCCATTTCACTTGGAAACAGTATTAAGCTGTCTTGCCTGCCATCACTGCCAGAAGAAGATCTCATTTACTACAGAACAGGGTAGGAACATTTTTGATAATGCAATTACTTTGGTATGCTTCAATCTAGTAAGCTTTAAAGCACCAACACCTATGATTAAATCTTAGTGGATTTATTCAGTAGTCCTTGTCTATAATACATGTGTGATGATTTAAATTTTATTTTCTCCATGAGGAAAAAAACCTCAAAATAAAAATTGAGAGGTTTCTGAATAAGGTTGTTTTTCATCTTCACAATAAGCTCCACTCTTCTCACCCAAAATGTCCATCTTTGGAAACAGGTAGCCCTTTTATTTCAGCTATTTTTGTCATTTTTAGCAGAGAATAAAATACTCCCTTGAAGCAGGAATCCAATTCTATGAGGGAAGAGGAGAGTACATTTAAATAAACCTGAAGTCTGATCTGAATTGCTCAAAACCTCCCAACCCAGGGCACATAAATTCAGCATATTTTTGAAGCTTTTTTTGGGAAGCATCCATTTTCTTAATACTCTAAATCAATTTGTATGTGTCATAAATCCAGAAATACAGAAGTAAGTGTTAATGGATTTTAATCCACAGACAAAAGAAGGATCATCAACCCTGGCTATGTTTGCCAAATCTGCTGAGCATCCCTGCTCTGTTAAATAAGAAGACAAAGGGATTTGCTTATGGTGTTAATCACCATCTTTTCATAGCCTTCCCATCATCTTCACACAGACTCATTATGAAAGAGGTCCATGCAGAGTGTAATTTATATAAGCCTAATCACACTATCTCCAGAAAGTTTCATTGTCATTTATTCATTAATCTTAAGACTGTAAATATGAAAAAAAAATTCTTCATACGACATGAAATGGGGGAATACTTGAGATTATAGTCTGCAGCAAGATGCCTGAGTAATCTATTAACTCTTGGATCCCATATGTCCACCCACACTTCTTCCTGTCAAAGCTCCCATCTATTCTGTTTTCCTGATACTCAATGAAATCATGGGAGGTCGGGGGAGTGGGATAAATAAATGAGGAAATTGTGAAAGAAGAAGGAGATGTAGGAGGGCAGAATCAACGTCCTTTTACTATGCTATGTGGTCAAAGGATCTGGGACAATGAGCCTAGGAAGAAATAAACAAGTCCAAGATTGATACAAGCCAGAGCAATGACTCACAAAGCAGACAGAAAAGATGGAGTGAGAAGAGGCCAACAATCCAGTCATCAGAAATTAGCCAGAAAGATTTCATCAAGCTTAAGATTATTCCTCATCCATTCATTTTAAGAAGCACTTATTAAGTGCTTTCTGATTTATAATGCACTTGTGTCTCTACTCTGTGAGACAGATATCTATGAAACTCCTCCCCACCACTATCAGATTCATGAATCCACAAGGATCATTTCCTTCTATGCACAAAGTAATGGCTAGGCTTTAAGGATGAAATATTAGAAAAGAAACAAATAGTTCGTTCCTTCAAACAGATTCCATTAGATAGAAGGACACCATATGAACTAGATAAGTCACTACAAACTATGTACAAATTTTAAACAGAGTGACCCACAGGGTACTAATGAAGATATGGGCCTGGGATAAGAAGTGACATTTGAATTGAGTCTTCTAAATGACAGAGATGAGGAGGGACGTTAGAGTTATGAGAGATAGTCTAAGAAAAGGGACAGGTAGATGTGGGAGCTGGAAGATGGAATGGCACTAATACAGATCAGCAAGAAGATCAGTTAGCCTTCAATATAGAGTGTATAAATAGGAGTGTTGCACAAAAGCCCTAGAAATATATACTGAGGCCACATTGTGCAGGCCTTTAAATGGCAAACATTTAAGTCAAACATTATCTCCTAGGAAGCAATGATTGGCTACATACTCTGTGGAACCTATTACGGTAAGGAACTTGTGCCTGTCACCCTCTTCAACCTTTACCGCAAAATGCTTTAAAGGAAACAATCACATGTACTCATGAAACTGATAGTTGTCGGAGGGGAGCTTGCTGATACCAGTGCCACAGAGTAGTTACGAAGTAAATGCTTAGTAAATCACAAGAGTTATGTAAAGTTGAGCTAGTATTGTTATTTATTGCCTCTCACAAAATTTAAATTGATTGAAAGGCCACTTTCAGTTAAGATGGTAGCATATCTAGTGTACTCTGGCCATCAGGACAACTAAGTGCAAAAGTCCAGGAATACCATCTTCTCATTCCTACATTTTCTGAGCTATATGGGACTTCTGGGATTAAAAACCATTGTACTAGATAGTCAGACATCCTTGAAGGCAGAAAACTAGTAATCTTAGATCTCAGGGAATTTACAATTAGAGAAAAGAATGACCCATAACAAAGACTGAGGACCTCAGGGACACTATCTCACTGTAGGGAGAGATAAAAAACAAGACATTATGGTCAGAGAAACACTTTGCAAACCATTAAAGGATAGCTTCCCTAAGAAGGGAGCAGAGCAGGGCTAACCAAGGTGGAACTTATATGGAATAGTTTCTGGGAAAGATACTATCATGTGTTAATATCCTATTCCAAATTATTGTGGTCCATCAATAAGCATTTATCAAATGTTTAATATGTGCCAGGCACAGTGACAAGGATTAGAAAATTCTTGCCCTCGAGGATCTTACATTTTAAATGGTGAAGACATTACATAAAAGAGCAGCTGAAAAGTCTGGTGAGGTGGGTTGGAAGGTACCCAGGCAGGGGCATGGTGACCAAATCCAGACAATGAGAGACACCTCATCTGGGGCCGTTCCCCAAAAGGGAGGATTCTGGAAGAATTCATCAATGTGAGAAGAGATTTACAACTGATTATAGTTACCAATTAGCTCCTGTGCTCCATTTTTCCTACCTGCTTAAAGGCAAGTACTGTTACTAAGTTCTAAATGTCTGCCCCTGAGGAAAAGGTCCTGCTGATACATACTACTCTTCTGTTTGAGAGTCAGTAGTTTCTTCCAACTATATCTGGGTTCTAGGAAGAAACAAAGATCATAGTATTTAGCTTGGTGTAAAGAAAGCCTAGTTTTCTTTCTTTCTCATCATGCTTTGTTTCTACAGAAAGGGAAAAAAAAACTAGCAAAGGTAGTATTGCTGAGAACTAATAGTCTGCTTTCAAGACAACCTAAGGACTATCAAGGGAACTTCTGCTCAATCTATGGTCAGACAAATTTGGTTCTTATTCTACCTGTGATATTTCTCTTTCTGGTGTGGAGGAAGTCACTTAACAATTGTGGACCTTAGACTTGTTCACTGTAAAACAAGATGCTAGGATTAGATGCCCTCTTATGTTCCTTTCAGCTCCTATATATTATCCTATAATTAGCATTAATCAATCTATAAAATATTTAATGAAATAAGCCTAGCATTGTAACACCAGCAAAATATTAACATAGTCATAAGTTTTAACCACTTTTTCTCCAATATCTCCAAGACAAACAGGTTAGACATATTCCAACATGATATTTAGTTTCCCAAACATCATTCTCACAATCTAGAACTTTTTTCAGTGGAAAGTTCCATTTCTTGCTATCCACTATCATAGGGAGTGACAAGTACCTATTATACGAAATTTAAAAATATTTAAGAAAACATTCTTTATCAAAATCTCAGTCACTGAATTTTCTAAATGTTAGACATGAAAGTTTTTGCATACAGGAAAAAGTAGAAACACAAAATGAGTTTTTAGGAAGTAAGAAATTTCAATCAATGAAAGCTTCCTTTATTTTATCTTACTTTATTTTCCTATTTCTTTTTCTTCCCTGAATCATTTATTAAGACCTGATGTAAAGGCTTTCATTTTATATAATGATCTTTCATCTCATATTAGTTGGCAGGATGAAGTTAATTGCCAGGTTTTAGGTAGCTTCTGTTGACTAAGAAATACAAGACAAAGGTCAAGGATTTTTTAAAATAATACCTATTCTTTTTCTTCTCAATTTTTCATCAACTTTGCAGTTCATTGTATATATTTACCCTATTATCCTATTTGTTGCTCATCTGCCTTTATTTTCTTCCTCTTTATATTACTTTGTATGACTACTTCCTCTGACCCATTGGGAAGTAGTTCCCAAGTAGATGATAGAAAGGTTAGCTATCACAAAATTTATGCAGGCCTCACTTATTTTTAGTGTTCTATCATTTTAAAATGTAACTGCATTTGATGTGCATGTGCAAGATCCAAAATTTGTCTCGTAAGATATTGGAAACAAAAATTTCTTAGCATATATATCTCATTTTGGTGGGAGGAGGGGCAATCATTATTTAAATATATGTGGAAGATAAAAACTCAAAAGCTTATAGCTATTTAGATCTTGAATGATCATTTGAGGGCATCAAACCCAATGGCCTGATTTTCCATGCATACATATATATCTATATCTATATCCATATAAAATCACACACACATATGTATGTATGTATATATATATATATGTGTGTGTGTGTGTGTGTATACGTGTACATATACATAATATATATGACTTGTTCTATGATTCCATTGGTATAGAGATGTCCCCATTGGGAATGTCCATCAAGTAATTCGGGTCAACAACCTATTCTGCAAGCTATAGTCTCAGAGAATTGTTTGGGACACTGAGCTATTAGGTGACCTGCTAGGATCAGACAGCCTACATATGTAAAAGAAGGGACAGAACATGTACAACCCATAATTGTATAAAAATATATCCAAAGTAAATACAATTTTATTTGAGGAGGTATGAGCACCTGATACCATTAAGGAAGACCACATAAGTGACATTTGAGGAGAGTTTTGAATGAAGCTAGAGATTCTAAGATGTAAAGGATAGAGATGGGAAGAGTACATTCCAGGCCTGGGCATGAAAAGCATGAAAAGTGGACATGGACAATTACCTATGAAGATGGACAATTCCCATTTAGTTGAACGGAAAAGTTATATGAAGTGGAATGATATGCAATTCTGAAAAATGGGACCAGAATCAAGTTGTGAAGGATTTTAAATGGCAAATACAGGTTTCAGTGTTTGATTCTTGAGTTTACTAAACAGGGAGTAATGATCCTAAAACATGTATCTAGCCCTGTTATTTTGGCAACTGCGTAGATGGTCTGCTGGGAAAGAGAGGACATTATGGGAATAAATCTATGTGAGCCATCATGAGGGCTGGAGGTGGGACAGTAGCTAAACGATTGGAGAAAAAGAGATTCAAATACAGGAAATGGAAGCTGGAAGCAGGAAGTTGTAGAGGCAGAAATAAAAGGAGTTGGTAATAAATTAGATATGTACAATGAGGGAAAGTAAGGAATCCAGGATAAATTCAAAGTTGGCAATCTGAATGACTGAGAGTGGTACAATCCATGATAAATGCTAAATTGATGAGGGGTAGTTTTGTGGGGGAAAATAATGAGTTCTATTTTGAAAAACTGAATCTGAGATGTCTAGGAAACATTCAATTTCAAATATCTATGGGGCACTTGGTGATGCAATACTGGAGCTCAGGAGAGACCAGGACTGGATGCATAGACCTGGGAGTCCTCTGCATGGAAATCATAAATGAACCTATGGGAGAGGATGAGATGACCAAGGAGAGTGATAGATAGACAGAAACAAAGAGACAGTGAGAGAGCGAGACGGAGACACAGTCAGAGACAGAAAGACACACAGAGACAGAAACAGAGGGATAGAGACAGTGACACAGTGACAGACAAAAACACATAGATGGAGACAAAGACAGAAAACAGAGGACAGAGCCTTGGCACCTAGCCACAATAAGGATAAAACATGGTACTCAGTTTTTTGTTACCCATTTTCACCCATAATAGGTCTCCTTTTCATCTACCACAGCTGCCTTTTTGCCTTTGTTCCTTTTCACTCACTTCAGTAGTTAGGCCATCTTGAAGAATCTTCACCACACATGACTTCCTCTGTGTTTCCCCAAGTTGCCCAGGATGTACCTCCCCATTATTCCTGCCTCCTTGGGTTTTTGCTCTACTTCAAAGTACAACTAACATGCTACTTCTTCCACAAGGCTTTTCATGAGTCTCATCCCTCTTCCCTGATCCCAATGATTAATACTCCTTCCCTTTTCAAATTCTTTTGTATATATTTTCCTATTTCTTAAGTTTTGTTCCTGCTGTATTCCTCCAGTAAAAACATAATATAGAGAACAGAGGCTGATTCATATTCATCTTCAAGTGTTTTAAATATACAGTAACTTAAAAATGTTTGTTAAGTCAAAGTTTTTATTCAATTATGTTTTCTGTCATTGTTTACTTTGATTTTGGACTTTCCTAGTCCTCTTCCATATTTTCAAACATACACCCACTAAAATAAAAAAAAAACCTCTTAGCAGCTTATTTTATGTGGGCAGAAAGAATATAAAACAAAGAAATATATATTTTTTCTTAAAACTAGGGTCTATATTATTTTTCCTTTGCCAATTTCAAGCCTTTTAATCCTTTATTTCTCAATTTGAGGTAAAAGAAATTTTAACACTCATTTTTGAAAAACTTTGAATTCTAAATTCTCTCTATCCTTCTCTGCCCTACCCCTTCCTTGAGAAGGCAAGTAACCTGGCAAATATTACATATGAACAGTCATGCAAAACATATTTTTTTGTAAATTTTCTAAAAGAAAATAAGCCAAAAACAAAAAAAAATAAAGGAAATAAATAAAGTACACTTTGATCTGCATTCAGACTCCATCAGTTCTTTCTCTTGAAGTGGACAGTATTTTTCATCATGAGTTCTTCAGAACTTTCTTGGATCATTGTATTCCTGAGAATAGCTAAATCGTTAACATTTGATCATTGTACAATATTGTTGTCACTGTGTACAATATTCTCCTGTTTCTATTCACTTCATTTTGTAACAGTTCATATAAGCCTTCTGAGGTTTTTCTCAAAGCATCCTGCTTATCATTTCTTATAGCACAATAGACTTTCATCACAAACATAAACCACAACATGTTCACTCAATCCCCAATTGATTGGCATCCCCTCAATGTCCAATTCATTGCCACCACAAAGGGAGTTGTTGTAAATATATTTTTGTAAATAAGAATCTTTTCTTTTTTTCTTTGATCTCTTAGGTAAACAGATAAAATATTGCAGAGTCAAAGGGTATGCTTGGTTTTATAGCCCTTTCGATATAGTTCAAAATTGCTGTGCAAAATGGTCGGATAAGTTAACAATTCCACTAACAGTACATTCATGTTCCTGCTTTAAAAAAATTAAATTAATTTAATTATTTTTTTAAAATTTCAATTGAAGTATAATAGATTTTGCTCCAGTCCTTATTTTATGTTTATTTTGTGTGTGTCTCTCTTTTGCAAGTATGATTCTTGCAAACAACATATTGTTGGATTCTGGTTTTTAATCCATTCTGCTATTTATATTCATTTTATGGGTGAATTCATCCTATTAACATTCACAGTTATGATTACTAACTGTGTATTTCCCTTTATCCTATCCCCCCCCATTTCTATCTCTCTCTCTCTCTCTCTCTCTCTCTCCCCAAATGTGAAATTCTTCCCCTCTCCTCTCCCTCCCTCACAGTGGATCCCTTTTCTCACCTATTAATTTTATTTTTTTATCATTCCATCATAGTTAAATAAAACCCATGCCATCTGTCTATGTATACTCTAGCTGCCTTAATGTAAAAAATTTAAGCTTATTGATTCTCTTATGATTTCTCTTCTGTTTCTACCTCTTTATGCTTCTCTTGAGTCTTGTATTTAAGAGTCAAATTTTCTATTTGGTTTCAGTCTTTTCATCAAGAATGCTTGAAAGTCCTCTATTTCATTAAATAGCCACTTACTTCCCGAATGACTATACTCAGTTTTAAGGAATAAGTTATTCTTGGTGTAATCATAGCTCTTCTACCTTCTAGACTATCATATTCCAAGTACCTTGATCCTTTAATGCAGAAGCTGCTAAAACTTTTGCAATCCTGCCAGACCCAGATCACTCAAGAAGAAAAAATGAGACTGATGACTTTGCAAAGTCCTCCCTCACTTAAATCTAATTCACTTACAAGTCATGACATTAGTTTCCTGATGTCATGGTCCTCCTCAGAAACGAAAGCCAAACAAAACAAAAACAACAATGATATTTGAATAATTTCTTTTTGATTGCTTGCAATATCTTTTCTTTACCTGGAAGCTTTGGAATTTGGCTGTAATACCCCTGAGGAAACAAAATTTAAGTCCTACAAACACAACAGACCAAAGGTTTTTCATGCTGCTTTACTGAAATTCAGGAAAAGCTATATAAGTTCCATTTTTTCCTGAATATTATTAATAGATCCATACATGTGGTTCTAGGACATGGTACAACATATCATAATCTCTTTAAACCTAATCCTAAAAAGGGATTCTAATTAATTCTGAATATAAATGGCAGCCTATGATGTCAATTTACTTAAAGGTATTTATAAGAAGCTTACATTTTCTTGTGTTGTGTGTTCCTGCCTTGATGATAGCATTATGGTTGAAATGTTTGATTTCTTATTTGTCCTCTGAGGAGCTGAATTAACATATAAATCTTGGCAAAAACCTCTAAACCAAAGACTTTTCATCATATTTAATTTTTTTTAATGCATGAAAAGCAAGATCTGGCTGGAATCTTCATATTTCGTTTGATTCTGGATTAATCACCTCCTTTCATTTCACATAATTGTGTACCTATGCTTGCCTTTGGATCAACTAACATAAAAATTTGATTTATTGAGTGATGTAAAAATTTATATGTAAACTAAATAAAGTTGGGTCTTGATTAGTGCAAATAAGGAATCTCCCCAAGTGATCTCCTGAATTGATCACATATATTCACGATAGCACTATTCAAAGAGATTAATAATTCAAATATGTTAGCGTTCCAGTTCAATGAAAATATGCAGTCCTAATTCAAATAATGCTACCATTCAAAATGTAAGTAACCATTTAATAAATGTTTATTGACTGAATGACTACACTGAACAACCAAGTGAGATATCTAGAGGAAGGCAGTAGGGAGAGAATACGAGAATAGGAAAAGGACTCTGTGATCTTACTGAAGTCAGTATACTAACCAGTATAGTGTCCACTCTAAAATAAATTCATCCAGACTGGGTTGTCACACTAGCATATCTTTGGAATCCCTGGTACTTCAATATTTCAACAACCTTCAATTTCATTGAAGTCCTTGCTCCATTGCATCCATGCTCCACTGATAGAGATCACAACCTCAATATAATATACTAGGTTGCCTTTCAGAATTATTGTGGCTAAAAACATCACCAACCTGTGGCAAACACTGTGATGAGCCTCTGTAGTTGGAATTTACAGCATGACTTATAAGTTATTAGGGTACACTAGCTGCAAAGAACTGACATTGTACTATAAACTACTTATTTTCAATTGCACTGATGTAAATGAACATGAATTATGTTTTAACCAAGGTTAATGAATCCTTCTTGAGTGGAACTAAGAAGATTTCTTCTTCTTGCAAAGATTGAGCTTGGATTGCAGAGTTCAAAGGATAATTCATGCTACTAATAAGCCATTATCCAAAATAAATAATGGTGAGGGGAAAAAAATCTGTTTAACAATTGCTGAGATCCTTTTCTCAATATGAAAAAAAAATAGTTCAATGAAGTCATTGAGAAAAGAAACACAATTGATTGGAGAACGAGATTGCTTCCATACAGGAGTTATCAAGGCTATTATTGGCAAATATTTAAAATATAAATAAGTACAATGTAGTATATTCTGATTAGAAGAATAGTAAGAGTCGGGGAGGCTATTTTCATGCCATAGTTATTATCTGACTACAGTGGCTGGTTGCTATTTTAAGGTAATGAAGCATTCTTCTGAGGTAGTGATTTTAACAGCAGGGCATCTGTACTCACTCCTCACATTTTTAACTAAACAATACTGACTCTCATAAAACAGCAATTTAATTACACATGAACAGGTCTTACAAGTAGTTGAAAACAGCTATTATTGTTGATTCTTTCATTATATGCTGATGGAGGTCAAAAATGGCTGCTATCTCAGGGCAATGGGTGTGGGAGTGGTTGTTATTGGCTTTTTCATGGCTGGGAATAAAAATGGTAGAAATGAATTATCTGGGGCATGGGGAATTCTTCATTCAAATTTCTAGGTGATCTAGTTACACAAGAGAGGAATCACTAGGAATCTCAAGTCACTATCCCAGTTGTTTTGTAGCAGTGGTCATCCAAATAAACTATATATTTTGGGTAAATGTAGTCAGAAGAGGCAAAAAAGAGTTGATTTTAGGATCATTGGAGGACTCTAGGACACTATGCAAATCACCAAGTCCTAACCAAGGACTTTGCAACCACTTTGCAGATTAAAAAACTAAGATCATGAGAGGAAACTGGGTTAGGAAATGACTCTGCCAGGGTCAAAAACATTTGAATATTGGTTCCTCAAGTGAAAATCCAGCAGTAACTAGTCCTTTGATTTCTTTTTAACTCAATGATGCTCACTTTTCTTATAATTTTGGATGTTGGTAATTTAGTTCTGAATGGTAGCTAGATGAAAAGGATATCACATGAGTCAGAGAAAACAAAAACAGGATGTTCCAACTTGAAATATACCTGAGCTTAACAGTACATATAAATTTAAGTCAATCACTGTGACATATATTTAACTGCTCCGCAAATGCAGACACCTTAGATATAGGTATGTTGGTGGGGAGAAATCCTACTAAATATCACAGCCATCCTTACTCATTTCCCAATTTACTTTCCCCTTTATCATCACAACCACTGAAATCAGAGGACAGAACTATACCGATTTATCCCTGAAATCATAAATACCATTCAAGTGTCAATGCAATCAGAGAAGAGGAACAGAAGACTCATCCACCACACTCTGATGCATTCTGCCTCAATAAGTCTTAATGCTAAAGGAAAAGCCACATCTAAGGATCTGACATGTGCTTTGAACTCTAATCTGGATGGTGTTAATATTCACAAGTGCTAGCCCACTGAGATGGCCCAGGTAACACTTTCAGCATCCCAGTAAGGCAATCACCATATTAAAATCAGCGTGGTCTCCTCTAGTTAATCATGATGTCCTTTTTATGTTCTGCAGTGATGAGGCAAGGTTTGAACTTCCTTTGAACCCCAGGAAAGCTTCAGGTTAGATCTTCTCCATGGGACATAAAGCAAGACGAGAATATTGATGTAAAATGGCATTTGAAGAGTTTTATTAGAACAAGCACTATTGTACTGTGAACCATTTACAAATTACTGAATATTAGTTTGGTCTCTCCCAGCAATACATAAGGTAATCTATAACATTTTTTGAAATATGTACTAGCCTTTGTAAAGGCAGATAATTCTATTGATCCTGTAATAGCAGGGTATACTTGAAAGACTTTTTTTCCTAGTAAATGTTGAGAAATAGACTGATTCTAATTTTCTCTAATTTTAGTAGAAATATGTATGTATGTGGGTATTTGTATGTATGCATATGTATGTAACATACTCATAAAAAGTTTTGGTTTAATATTTGTTTCTTATGAGACAAAATAAAATGTGGAAAAGAAATGGAAGCACTCATGCCCAAAAGATTTATATTTTTGGATGGAGGAAAAAGATGAAAACTAGGAGACAAATCAAGTGTTGGAGAAGTAAGTAAAACATTGGGAGAAGGAACAGAGCTTGCTCAGGGCCTGTTACCCATTCTGACACATTTGGGACTTGAGGATGGATAGATAGATAGATAGATAGATAGATAGATAGATAGATAGACAGAACACACATAAATATTATATATGTATTAACCAACAAGGACTAAGTATGCCTTTGTTCTCATTGTTTAGTTTTTACTTGTGTGTGACTCTTCATTATTTTTTTTTAGTTGAAAGATTTCTTGGCCAAGTTGCTGGAATAATTTGCTATTTTCTTCTCCAGCTCATTTTACATATGAAGATACTCAGATAAATAGGGTTAAGTGACTTGTTCAGGGTAACATTAAGTGTATGAGGCCAAATTTGAACTCAGGTCTTCCTAGCTCCAGGTCTGGTGCTCTATCTAGTTGCCCAAGTATATCTGTGGTTTTATGGAAATGAACAATATTTAATATGTATTTATATAATAATCAGGAGTTCTCAGAAATATTAAACTAAAAATTTTACATAAACATATGTGATATATAAATGAATATTAAATACCTATAACCTTATGTATATATTATGTGTGTGTGTGTGTGTGTGTGTATAGATGATAGATTGATTGATCAATAGACAGATTCAGAAAAATGACTGAAAAAATTAAGGAATGTTGTTGTTTAGTCATTTTTCAGTTGTTTTCAACCCTTCATGACCCCATTTAAGGTTTTCTTAGCAGAGATACTGACGTAGTTTGCCATTTCCTTCTCTAGTTCATTTTACAGATGAGGAAACTGAGGCAAATGGGGTTAAGTGACTCACCCAGGGTCCAACAGCTAAGGAGTGTCTGAAACCAGACTTGAACTCAGGAAGATGAGTCCTCCTAACTCCAAGCCAAGCACTCTATGCACCATGGCACCTAGCTGCCCTTTAAAGAGTTGGAGTTCTTGCCTTGTTAACATATAGATACAACATCAGAATGGTAGTGTTAATGTGATAGACCTTTGCCTTTATGGGAAACAGTAACATTGTTTGAACATTAAAATTTGTGTATACCTATTCAACCCACTTTATTCCTTCTATTCACTCTGCCTAATTCTTGTCAATCTCCATATGTGTGTGTGTGTGTATGTGTGTGTGTGTACACAAGTTCTGTAGGCTGTTGATCCAAATGCTTGTTGAAATTAGCACAATAATTATTTTTTCATCTATCTGGTCTTTTCTGTGTAGATGGTCATGTCTAATTCCTTTGAAGAATTGCAACTATCTTCCAGAAAAGAGACATTGCAATAATAAATATTGGCAAAGAGGACAAAATCATTCCTAGTTACATATGATATAATAGTTAACTTAAAAAGTCAAATGGAAAACCATGATATCTAATAGCTTTGGTAATGTGTCTACATACAAATGCAACAATGCAACACACACGTGTGTATACACACTCACAACTATTAATAGTTTTACTGGAAAAATAATGTGTTTTAGTTGGACTTTCCTAATACATTATAAATGCAAATACTATCCAAATTACTCCACAGATTTAACATATCAAGCACATTAACAAAGGAATAAATCTAAAAATTAGCTAAATATTTAAAAAAATAATTTGGGAAAATATGTGTGTGCATACATACATATATATTCTATATTTTTAATTAACTAAGAAGAAAGGGAACTTGGAAATACCAGATGATAATTTTTTTGATAAAGGAATAATTACCAAAACTTTTTTTGTTTTGCATAAGAATAGACAAACTCACCAGCGGTATCACACTGACACAGATAGGCAAATTTTAACAATAAAAACATAGTCAATTCTAATGCAGGATTACATGAATGGTACGGTAAAGGAGTAGCTCCTGTCCCCAGATGAAAACACTATCAAAAGGTCAGGGGGAAAATAAATGAACAAATATCAAATAATATCATTGAATGCACTAGATAATATAAATGCGCCCAAATCTTTTTTAACCTCAAAAACCTCATGAAATAGCATATGGATGAAAAATACTTAGGAGTTCCTACTGAGCATCCCCATTGCTAACCCACTTAATATGACACACAGGGGGTACAATGTAATTCACTGGCTTATGACTCAGTTGCTGGCTGTAGGGTTTCCCATTGCGACTTGATACAAAACTCTCCCTAATCCCCAAATAGGTGGCAAACACTGGGACACTGATTCTGCCCAGACATGCATGGAAAAACACAAAAAATGACTATAGTTGGCAGACTTTTGAAGACATTGGAAAGTTGGGAAATATGCACGGTGTATGAAGTCATGGGTCACAGTGAAAATAGCCTCATGCCTGAGTTATAGTGAATTGTTAGCAGCAGCAGCAACAGTAACATTGGAAGCATGAAAGAAAAAAATCTAAAATTTTAATACACTTTGATCCAGAGTTCCTACTATTTGGACTATACTTCAAGGACCTTATTGACAGTGAGAAAATACCCTCAAATGATCACTTCCATATCATTTCTGCTAACAAAAAAGCCATAAACTATTATATGTTCCCAGAGACAGGATAACAGCTGTACAAATTATGGCATATAAATCTAATGGAATATTCCTGAATATTAAGGAATGCTAGTTATGAACAAGTTATGGAAACACAAGAAGAATTGCATGAACTGATGCACTTTGAAGAAACCAGGGCCAAAAGAATGATATACACAGTGACCAAAATAATCTGAATAGAGTTAACTTGGTTAGGTAACAAAATAAAAAAATACATTGTCAATAATAGTTATAAGGTTGGTTTAATTGTTTTTTTCCCCAGACACGACCTGTGATGTCAATGGTCTAAGGAACTTCCAGTGAGGAGTTTTTTGTCTATCAAAGCTGATTGACAACTATTGTAGAAATTTGTACGGTGGCTTGGGGTACTGAGAGTTGCCTATGGTCAGGTAATCAGGAAAGGGTCAGATGCAAAACCAACATCAAGTTGCTTATGTAAAAGGACAGGCATGTTCTTTTTTTTGGTGTCAATCATTCTTCCCAAAGCCATCTCACTTCCAAAGATGCTATTTCTGTTGACAGCATGCCCATCCTGCTAATGGGCAAAAAATCTAGTTTTTCAAATTAGGTCTTATCCTCCATTCTGTTTTTTCACTCCTCCCCCATATCCAACCAGTTACTAGATCTTGTAGTTTCTACCTACATAACATCTCCCACATCTGTCCCTTTAGAATGGTGCAGTGATTCACCACTGCGTTTCCCTTGAATTATTGAAATAGTCATCTAATTGGTCTTATTTCAAACCTCTCCTATAACTTTTTCTGCCACATTGCCAAAATGATTTTCTTAAAGTACACATCAATCATATCATTCCTCTATTCACTAAACCCCAGTGGTTTCCTATTATCTCTCATGTATACTATACATTTTTTCTGTTTCGCAATTAAAGACCTTTGAAAACTGTTTCAACCTACTTTTCCAGCCTGATTACATAACACTCCCTTTGATGTACATGTGGTTCATCCCACATGACTTTCTCATGATTCTTCATACTTGGTGCCCCATCTCCCAATTCTGTGCTGGAGCACAGACTGTCCATCATATCTGGACTAAACTCCCTCTTCAACTCCACCTCTTAGGATCCAAGTTTCCCTCAAGAGATCAGTTTAATTATCATCTTACTCACAAATCTCCCTTGATCTCCCTAGATGCTAGCTCCTCCCTATTCCCAATCATCTTGAGTCTATTTTTAAGAATGTTATTTATTTTATTATAAACATAACAAATAAAATGAGCATTTCCATAACACAGTAAAATAGAAAAAAGATGATTGTACATGAAATTGCAAATTTAGTATGTATAATTTGCTATTTATTTTAAATATACAAAAGTTTATCATGTAACTTTCTTTTCTTTTTTTTCTTCCCTTCCACCTCTTTGCCATAGAGATAGCAACCATTAGAGACAAACTCATACATACATACATACAGACATGTAAAACATTCTATACATACTTCTATTTATCAGTTCTTTCTCTGGATATGGACAATGTCTTCCTTCATATGTTCTTTGTAGTTAATTTGCATCCATTTTGTGATGATATACATACAGGTACATGCATATATATATATATATATATATATATGTATATATATGTATATATACATACAAATACATATTGTTTCCCTCAGCTACATTGTCACCTCCTCAGGGCAGGACTGTTTCCCTTTTTCTCTTCATAGACCTATCATCTAACTTGGTGATTAAAAATGCTTGGGGATTGATTGACAATCAGTAAACTAAATTTTTCTGTGAGAAAATATATTTTGTAAGCAGTTTAGATTGCTTCTTAAGAAATACAAATTGTGGAGCAGCTAAGTGGTGCAGTGAGTAGAGCACTGGCCCTGGAGTCAGGAGGACCTGAGTTCAAGTCTGGCCTCAGACATTTGACACACTTACTAGCTGTGTGACTTTTGGCAAGTCACTTAAACCTAATTGCCCTGCCTTCCCCCTCAAAAAAAGAATTAAAAAACTACAAATTGTGTCAAAAGAAAGTGCTTCAATATTTTAAAGTCTGCTTGCTGTATTCGATTCTTTATTTCTTTGCTATGTACCCATCAACAATGAATAAATAGTTGTTACTGGGCCTGGAATATAAAAAGGAAATATACATTTAATCAGTTTTATAATATTCCTAATTGTAAATTATCCAAATTATATGTTCAAGGAGCAAAGGTAGGCTGGTTATATTGATATAGATAGATAGATATAGATATAGATATGGATATAGATATAAATATAGACATAGATATTAGACATATCTGTGTGTCTCCATGTAACCACATATATATGTATGTTTCCATATAGGCACACATACACATGCATATGCATATGCTACATTGTTAAATGAGTTACTGTACCCAAATTCTGGTTGGAATGGAAAGCTAAAAAGAAAACAAAGTAATCTTTCCAAAGTCCAAAGCCATTCATTTTATAAATCAGCACCCTCTTTCTCTGCAGTGCTTTTAGGCTACTTTTAAAAATCTGTCATTCTTTGGGTATTATTTTCATCAAATCCTATACACAGATCTTCCTTTTCATACAGTGCTTTCTCTCCTACGTCAAAGGGCAGTTTATGCTCAAACAGCTGCTACCTTTTTTCTGGTAACTGCAAAATCAATTAAATATTGCATGCTGTCCAGACATTTTCTACCTTTGTTCTGAAAGAGAAGCACATCTGCACTCTACCTATTTCTATCTTGAAAACCCCTTTTCCTCTCTTCCAAAATCACCATACTACCTGGTGGGCTCTGCTATAACAAAGAAACAAAGGTCATTTTTGCATTTGAGAACTGCCATAACAATGGTCTATGCTCACAATAGCCAAATACACAAAAGCAAACATTAAAAATTCCTGAATGATATATTTTTATTCGGTGTTTTCAAACGTTTATAAAATGTTTTCCTCAAAATCAACTTTATGAAGAAGATAGTGAAACATTATTATTATTGTTGTTGTTTGTTGTTGTTACTAAGTACTTCGCATATGAGAAAACTAAGGCTCAGAATTGGAGCTGGAAAAGACTATCCAGTCATTAGCCCAGACACTTCATTGCTCAGATGAGAAAACTGAGTTCTAGAGAGGACCTGGACAGATGGCTAGAAAGAACTTCAGGCCATTAGTTCAGATTCCTCATCAGACAAGTGAGAAAACTGAGGGCCAGGGAGATGGAATACCTTGCCCCAAGTTACTTAGACACTACACATCAGAACCTATATTTGAAACCAGTTTCACTAAGAACAAATTCAATCATCTTTACCACATTGCTTTGGTAACCATCTTCCAACTTCCAGCATTTTGACCAGTTCTTCCCCAAGCCTGGAATGCTTTCTTTCTCATCTTTATCTCCTGGCCTCCTTCATGTCTCAACTTAAGTCTCACCTTCTTAAAGAAGCCTTTCCTGATTTATATGAACTGAGCCTGAGTGCAGTGAGCAGAACCAGGAGAACATTGTATACAGTAACAGCCACACTGTGCAAGGACTGATTTTGATAGACTTAGACCTTCTCAGCAATTCAAGTACCTAAAACTTTTCCAAAGGACTCATGATGGAAAACGCCATCCACATCCAGAGAAAGAACTATGGAGTCAGAATGCAGAGTGAAGCAGACTATTTTCTCTTCTATTTTGTTTTGTTTTGTTTTCTTTCTCATGGTTTCTCCATTCATTCTAATTCTATTATGCAACATGATTAATGTGAAAATATGTTTAATAGGAATGTATTGTGTAGAGCCCATATCAGACTGCATGTTGTCTTGGTGAGGAGGGGGAAGGATGGGGAAAAAATTTAAAGCTTATGGAAATGAATGTTGAAAACTCAAAATAAATAAATGTTTAAAAAGAAGCCTTTCCCTATCCTCCTTAATCTTAGTTCCTTTCCTCTGAAATTACTTCTAATTTATTCTATATATATATATGTATATACATATTATATATATATATATAATATGTATCTTGTCTGTACATAGCTACTTGCATGTTTCCTCTCCCATTAGACTATAAGTTCTTTGAGGGCAAGAAACTTTTCTTTATATTTCTGGCATTTACAACGTGTCTGACACATATTTTAGAAATGTTCGTTGACTGACTGACCTACCTGTAAGGATAGGTACTAGACCAATGGTTTCATCAGGATAGGAAAGTTCAGGTGAGGAAATTCCCTCCCTCAAAGAAGATTAGTAGCTTCTCTGCAATATTTAGTCTAAGTCTTACAGGGGTGGAGAACCCATGGCATCAGGTTTCAGTCAAAGGGTCCCACATTAGGACCTAGAGGGCCACTACTCCTGTTAAGTGCTGCCTAAAGCAGAAGTTTCAGACACAAGGCTCACAGGCCACATGGGGTCCACGTTACTCCCCAGTATGACCCAAATCATACTAAAATGAAATTGGAAAATATTTAGCATAATAAATAACAATATAAATAATATTTACATGTGGTTTCCTAACTCAATATGAGGCTCCACAGGGATTGTTGTGTGTGTTCCTCATTTCTATTTGAGTTTAGTAACTAGCTTAGCTCACTGAGAGATTACTTGGCTTTCCCAGAGTCACAAAGCCAATACATATCAGTGGTGAAATTCGAATTCATGTCTTCCAGGCTTTGAGGCTGGTTCCTTTTCCATTACCTCATGCGATCTTTGACTTTCCCAGAGAAGTGTAGAAAGAGAACTGATTTTAAAGTGACAAGTCATGGGTTCAAGTCAAAAATCTTCAGCCTTTAAGTCTTTCTATTGCTCCATTATTGAAGGAAAGACTTAGAAGTGTGTCTAGAATCTTTCTTCCAGATTGTGATGAGGATTAGAGGTGGTAATTAAAACTAGATCTGGCCCATAGGAAGGGTTTCATAAATGACTGTTGACCTATCTCTTCAACCCTTTGATTTTTTCATGTTAACATAATATGTTCTATCTGTTTAAAATGATAAACTTTTTTCTCATTGACATTGCCAAACTATTATTCATAAGAGGAGGAGCTACAATAGAAGGAGGAATGGGGTGATTAATAGTAATTGATATTTTTGAGTACCATAGGTATCTTTGGCAAATGAGTATATATTTTACACTCTTGCTGAAAGGCTGCTGATAGGTGAAACTTATCCTCGAGTCAATTTCCTGACACCCTACGTTACTAGAAATATTGACACACTAATAGGAAAATAGGCCATCACCAGACTATCATGCTCATAGAGGTGCAGCATAATTTGTTCTTTCTTTCATTTGGTTATTAAGGATCTCTCAGTGCTTTAGAACCATTCTGCACATGGTGCCATGGTACAAGTTCTAAATTTGGAAAGAGTAGGTACTATCAACAGTATTCCATTGGCTTTAGGAAATATACTAAATGTGTGTGTATACGTGTGTGTGCGTGCGTGTGTGTGTGTGTTTGTGTGTGTGTGTGTGTGTGTGTGATGTTTTGGGAGGAGGAGGGGAAACAATATAATTTGCTCAATACACAGAATACTGGAGAGGCAAAAAAATAAACAAACAAAAATGAATGCAGAGTCGTAAGACCTGAGTTTAAATCCTGGTTCTGATATTTATGAGTTGTGTGACCCTTGACAAGTTACTTTACTGCTCTGGGGACCAGTCTCCTTATCCATAAAAAGGGGGTCTTAGATTAGATGGCTTCAAAGCTCCTTTCATCTCCAGATCTGTGATCCTATGATTCTTAACCATGCAAAGAAAATGCAGAAAAATAAAATTAGCTGAGAATGTATGTCAATTTATAATCACAATTCCAGTCTTGTCTTCTGTTTTGGATGAAAAAATACAGCAAAAGGACATACATGATATTTTAAAAATACATTCAATATTAGTTAATTCTTAAATATAGGTCAAAATATTTTACAGTTCCTCACACAACTCAGTCTTTAATCATGGCAGACAAGTTTCCTCTATGACCACGAATCAGTTTGATAGGAATTCTGAACATACACTGGCATCTCAATGGGAAGTGATGTTTTTTGACCATCAAATGAACCCAACTCTAGTTCTTAACACCACAGCCATCACTCAATTTTCAAAAAGCCAACTAAGAGCATATAAATATGGAATAAAGTCAAGTAAAAAGTTCTTGGTAACTGTATGTGCCCGGTGGATTTCATAGCAATAAGCTACTAATTATCTAAACAATCACATCTCTATTACCATTATGGTTGTCATCATTATTATTAAACAAGCAATGTTAGCAATTACTAGATTTTTATCTTGCTAATAATTCTTACATGTCAAGCATTCCTTATGGAATAAGCACAGTCACATGTCATTTAGCCATAATGGAAGGATTTAAATATAGTTTAAAGATATCTGGTGTTCTTTCTAAAATCTCATTGATAAGGTTGAGAACCTACTGAGAAAGGAAATAGCAACAAAAAAGGAAGAGTTTAAAATGATGCAAAACTAGATTGGTTATCCAGTGGATTATCCACTTGTAATTCTTATTTTATCATGTGTGTGATTCAGTTGTTGTTTTAGTTGTGTGTAGTCCTAAATGTGTGTGGTTATCTGTGTAACTGTTGTTTTTTTGTCGTTGTAGCTGTTTGTGGTTGTAGATTTGGTCATGATTTTGGTGGTTGTCATTGCTTTTGTTTTTTTTTTTCCTTCCACATTTAGGATAGATTCTGAAAGAAAGATTGAAAAATTTCAAGGTTTTGAATAAGTTTTTTACCTAAATTGCAATGCTCCAAATCTTACAAAGTTCTCTCTATAATATTAACTGGAAAATAATGCCTACCTGGTGAGATACAGAGCATTCTTATAAAGTATAAACCAAATACTACTGAAAATATTGCTAGAAAGATACAAGTGAAAACCAAAACACAATGCTATGACTATTCAAAATCTCTTTTAAGAGAGGATGAATTTTACATTTATTCACAATATAAGATTTCAACATATTTACATTAAACATGTCTAATTTTTGGTGATTTAATTATCTTACTCTAGGCTTTCCATGTATGAATCTGAAGATATTATCAGATAATTGAAAGAATGTGCATTATTTTCCATTTATTCTAAGCACATCATTATTAAGAAAAAAGACATGTAGACTAAATGAAAACACCATTTGAGTGAAGTAATTTTATTTATCGCTATTTCTAGTTCAATCACATTTTAATTAAATAGAATGTTAGATCCTCCATAGTAGGAACTCTTTCAGTCCTTAGAACATACTAGGAATGTTCGTTTTTGGTTGATTAATTGATAAGTGCACAGGTCTCTATGCAACTCTACATATGGATTTTTGGTATTGAGTTGTTTCAATTATGTTTGACACCCCATGATCCTCTTTGGGGTTTTCTTGGCAAAGACACTGGAGTGGTTTGACATTTCCTCCTCTAGCTCATTTTACAAATGAAAACTCAGGCAAACAGCATTAACTTGCCCAGGGTCACACAGCTAGTAAGTGTCTGAGGCCAGATTTGAGCTCAGGAAGATGAGTCTTCTTGACTTCAGGAAAAGCACTCTATCTGTAGTGCCATCTAGCTGCTCCAGTAATGAATGTGTGTTCCCTTTCCCTTAAATATTGTTGATCATTATTTTTATTGGTTTAGTTTTGTTTGCTTTGTATAATAGCCACATTGACCCTTTTACCTATCCCACATTAAACCTGTTATGGTACTGAAAATCAATTAAATCAATTAATCAAATGAATTAAACAAAAGCAAATGACAGCAATTGCAACTGGCATCATACATAGTATTCTATGCTTATCGACTGCCACATCCCAGTAAAAGAAAGAGGTGTACATCCCCATCTTGAGGACAAACACTATTCAACTGCATATTATTCAGCTTGATTTTTTTCTTTTCATTTAAATTATAGCTATCATTTATATAACATTATCAAATATATACAAATTTGATCTTCAGAACAACCATTTTATAGATGAGGAACCTGAGGCAAAGAGTGGTTAAATGACTTGCCCAATGTCTTATAGCTAGTAAATCTCTGAAGCAGGATTCAAACTTGGGTCTTCTTAATACCTCCAAGTGCAATGATCTATCCATGAAGCCACCAAGCTGTTGTTGTTGTTGCTTATTTTGCTTTTGCATATTTTTCTGGGTTCTAGCTATTTTACTCTCTGCTGGTTCTTACTGGTCATGGAATCATCAGTTTAGATCTGAAAGTGACCTTAGAGGCCATCAAGAACATTTTTTTTCATCTAAGAGATCAGCTACCTGAGGCATAGAGAGATTAAATAGTAGGTTTCTCTGAATTCCTTGTTTCCATTTATTTCCCTTATGGAAAATGTTATTCCTTTACCTTCAAAAAAAGAAAAGACAACTTTTTTTTTATCATTCCTTAAAGGAGAGGCCCACTATGTTTCCAGTTCTTGTTGTGATCACTATAATTTAACAACTGTTTAGAGCAGTCCTCACTTTTACCTATTCATTTCAAATAGCATTTTGAAGTTTTAAAAATTTTCAGTTTCAAAAAGTATGCAACTCATTCTTCTTCCAGTAAAAAATGTATTGTGTGAATATTTACCCTAAAGTTAAAGTTAAGACACATTAATTCTTGCTTATGATAGGTGAGAATAGAAGGTTGCATGTACTATCAGTTTGAATAGTTATATTTCATAGTTTCCCCTAACATGTTTTTAATTGAAAGATATTATAGGTGATCACTTATTGAAAAATGACTGTGAAAAATAATTTAAAAAAGAAAAATTAAATCATTTTTCCTTAGAGACATAATGTATAATCCTGTAATTGAGTACATTGGGAACAACATGATTTTATTTGTAAATATGTAATTCTATGTAATTCTAAATTATTGTCTAAACATATTGGATCAATTTTCTTCATTGAGAATGAAGAGATAGAAATCTATAAAGCCAAACTAACATTTTCCATTGGCTTATAAGGTGATTAAATGTATATCCCCTGTTTCTCTCCATATTTGAAATAGGGATAAATCCAATGTTTCTACTTAGTTTTTGTAGTCTTTATCAGTATAAAAATGGTGTTTGGAGGGCCCTAATCTGCATTACAAGACTAAGAGAAATCTGAGAATTAAGCAACACGTTATTTTAAACATCTATCCCAAATTAAATGACTCAAGTTTTTATTCCTTTTAGGTGAATAAAAATGACATGGAGTGTTTAACAAGCACTTGTTTCTCCTCAAAGTGCCATATAAACATTAATCTCCCTGACTTCCCTGTGAATGGGATATCAGCAGGAGCTTTTACAAGCAGAAAAGCAAGATTAAGTAAGAAAGAGCAAAACAAGAGCTAATTCTCTTTGTTCCCATACCTAGAACTCAAAGTCACTAGGTTGCACATTTTCTTCCAATTCAGTTTATTTTGTTCATTTGCCAGTTCTCCAGTGGATGTTGTAATGAATTATAAAATATACCAAAGGAGTGTGGTAGGGACAGGAAAGGGCTACAAAAAGAGTCTTGGATAAACTAAAAATTCCAAAAGCATTCCACCAGAGATCAAAACCTACCTGCAGGTAATGTGGTCATCTGCAGGAAATCTTTCCTCTTCTTATTCCTCCACCTCTACCATCCTCCCATCACTACTGTTGGCATTTACTTGTATTCTACTTATGCTCTATATATTTCCTATCTCTCCCATTAGACAATTGTTTCTTTGTAGGTATGTTGTTTAAATTTTAGTATTTGTATCCCCAGAGCCCAGCACTTTGTAATCTAGCATATAGTAGGCACTTAATATATTCCTGATGATTCATTGGTTGCCATAGACCTCAAGACTAAATCAATAAAAAACTCCATTAAAAAATTGTTAGGATGCCACCACAAGTCTTGCCCTCAGTCTAATTCAAAAAGCATTGGTTAAGCAAGACACCATGCTACACACTGGGATGTTAAGGTCAAAATGTTCCCTACCTGTAATGAAATTGCTTACTTTTATGATATGTTATTAAGCAGATTTCTAAGTGTAAAATACCATGAGAAAGGAGAAAGCACTAACAGGTGAGAATTGGGTGAGAGTAGTGGGAAGCTTCCAGTAGAAGTCTGTACTTGTATTGATCCTTAAAGGAAGCTAAGGATTCCAAGAGGAGGCTATGAGTCAGGAATGACTTCCAGAAGTATGGTCAGACTTGGTCCATTAAAAGTGGGAAATTGGTGGAATGCCAAATACAGAGAATGGCCAAGTGAGTACTCAGGTATCTTAAAAGCTGTACAAATGGAGTTTAATCTCTGGCAGGTGCTACCAAAGCAGGGTGACTTTGAAAAAAACAGTCACAAAATAAAAGTGATAAAAAGCAGTAAGTGGAATTCATATAGCACTTTAGGATTTATATAGACATTGGACTTTATATGGAGTATCTCATTGAATTGCCACAACAATTTTGGGAGATAGGTCCTACAGACAGAAGCATAAGTAGGAATTCTTGAGCCTGGGGCAAATCTACTTACAGATGAGGCAATGGGAAGAAGAAGGGAAAGATGACTACGTTAGTCCAGAGAACAGTACAAAATAAAAAAAAAAATAAATCACTTATGCAGCTCTAGAAATTATTTTGTAAGTTTTAATACTTGCAACAAATTAGGGAAATAAATCAGCAAAATTAATGGTGGAATCGATTGAGTCCAAATATTGTTAGCAAATGACATGAGAATGTATTTAGAAAATCCAATAGTTTCAATCAAAAAATTAAAAGGGATACTGAATGAATTCAACAAGGTCATAGGATACAAGATTGAGCCACAGATATAATTTGTTTTCTTATATATTTGTAATGAAGATCAAGAAACAAAACAATTATAATGATAAGCTTCATTTATACTACCAGCTAACTCAAACAAATATCTGGCAAATAACCTGCCAAGTACTATCCATGACCCACATGTGAGGACAATTTTGCAACTATAATGTTTGAAAAAAAAAAGAAATTCATATAATTAAAGGGGCATTCTGTTTGTGGAAGGATAAGATTAATATAATAAATGTGAAAATATTTTGAAAGTTATTCTACATATTAATGTTACATAAATTAAAATATCAGGAGTTTTCCTTATTGAAACAAATAAGAACATAAATTTATATTAAAGAAAAGGTATGTATGAATATAATATTTAGAATCACACTGAGAAATAAAGCTATCGGACTTAAAAATGTATTAGAGAGAAGTTATCGAAATTATACTTCTCTGGGGAAATAATAGAACATAATAGATCAATGTAATAATATAAAGATATATTGTGAAGTAAATATGTAAAATGCATCATATATAAACTTTATAAAACAAGGCACAGGGAAATGAATCACTGTATTAATTATGTTATGTTCTATAATAATGTTGTTTATATGCATATATAGATACAGATGATGTAGATATAGATATAGGTGATACAGTGACAAATGTAGAAATAGAAAGATGTAGAGATATAAAATATTATACATATATATATATTATATATATATATATATATAAATTTAGAAACTTTGTTAAAATTTTGGTAAAAAGTATTTTTTGATCAACATCTTACCCCAAGCAACTTAACTGGATAACAGACTGAACCATTGAAAATAAATCTTATAAAAGGAAAAAAATGGAAGAATGGTTATCTCAGTTGTGGATGTGAGTTTTATATCCTATTTAATAAAAAGAATTACATTGTACTGAATTATATTTTGAAATTCTACACAATGAAATCTAAAGAATTAAAAGAAAAAATAGAATAAGAAATATTTATGGCAAATATGACTGTTTAAAAACTTGACATTTAGAACAATTATGCAATATTTCAGTTCAACAAATTTGGCTACTAATCGACAATGAATGGTTTAAAAGATGCGTAAGTTTCTAAAGCAGAAACAAAAAGTATTAATAAACACTTGAAATAAGTGTTCAACTTCACCCTTAGTCAATCAAATGCAAAATAAATCAACTTTGTCTTATATATTGATCATCAAAGTGGCAACTTAACTAAAAATCAATGAAACCATGTTGGTGAAGTTGCCGAAAGGCAGGTATAGTCATATAGACCTGACAGAATTGCAAACCACAGGATTTTCATGGGGAGAACAATGTGGCAGCATGTGTAAAAGTTAGAGAATTATTCATATTATTTGAAGCAATAATTCATTTGCTTGGGACATACCTGAAAGTACTATCAAAAAACACTATGCTCCAAAAGAGTTCTTCCTTAAGACATTCACAGCAGCTTTATTTGGCATTGCAAAAAGCTGAAAGCAAACAGCGTGCCCAACAATAGGAGAATGACTGAATAAACTTTGCTACATTAATGTAATGGAATGCTGAAAAGCAATTAAGATAGGCAAGTGCAACTATTACAGAAAAAGTATAAAAAGATTTTTATGGAAGGAGAAAAAACAGGATAAGAACAGAGTAGTTGATAACAACCAAAGAAGTGATAAATAATACCGATGGAGATAGGCTTCAGAATACAGATCAGGGGTACATTTCTTAGGATTGTCAATTAAAAGCTTTTTTTTTTTTTTAAATCACATCTCTTTACACCCTTTCCACAGCTGGATACTACTTCCCCCAACCACATTACCTGCCTGAAATACAAGTCCAAGAAGAAGAGCTGAGATACTTTTTTTTTCCCACTTAGCATAGTGCCTAACACATAGTAGATGCTTAATAAAAGTTTGCTGACTGACTTTAAGACCTTCCTTTGACCATCATCACTCAGTAACTACTTGTCTTCCTTTAAAATTTACTCCATTCCTTCTAGATCCTTGTTGTTGTCATTTGTGGACCTCTAGGTTATCTTCCATTTCTTCAGTAAGTTCCCAAGTTGGCTCACAATCTTTTCTACCCTAACAATCTACCCTTTGAGCAATTAAACCTTCCATGTCTTTAATTTCCAAATTTCCCAGCCTACCTTAACTCAGAAGGGTTCGTTAGTGAGGCACCCTTTCTTGAAGCACTCACCTCCCAGTCGGATTTCTCCTAGGTTTTAAAAGTACTAGGATCAGTTCTTCAATGTGCAGTGATAGAGGGTGCCATTAGTCATTCCACCTCTACAGAGCCTATCTATTCACACCTATGAGGATACTACAATATAATAGATTATTAAGAATGATAGTTAGAAAAGACCAGAAAAAATCATCTAGTGTCATCTTCTGCTATGACCTAAACATGCCTTGGTTTAGCTAGTTCAGTATTTATATCCAATTTCTGCTCAGCAAACCCACTACAGCATAGATCTTTTGGAGGAATTTATTCCTCCCTACCCCCACTTCATGAGACATGGTATCTCCTGAGGCTTGACTGTCAGATTTCGGCTAATAGCCCCCAAAGCTGAATTGATGAAGCTTTCCTCCAATGAAAACATTCGCTTATTTTGTATTTCTACATTGTCATTTCTAAAAGTGTCAATTTCAGCAAGATGCTGGACTTGCTGTTCTAGCTTTGACATGTTTCAAAACCTAACATAAGGTTTAAAAGGTAAAACAAAGATGTGTTTTGTAGTGCAGTAAACTAATGAATGTGTCATTGTTTTCATCCACAGCCAGCTTTTCTGGGCATGCATGTGAACCTGTTTAAAAAAATCAGTCTCTGATTAGAGGGAGCATGATGTTGTAGAAAAGAAGTGGATTTGAAGGGAGAATACTTGCATGAGAATCAGGTCTCTGCAACTTATTACTTGTGATATTGGGCAAATCACTTAAAATTATAGTAACAAAAATAGCATCAATAATAACCTTTATATAGCCCTTTAAGGATTGCAAAGCATTTCACATATGTGAATTGATTTGATTTGATGTGGGAGGCAGGTGCTATTATTATCATGATTTTACAGATGAGAAAATTGAGGCAGAGGTTACATGTCTTGCTCATGTAACAACGATGCTACTTGCCACTACTGTGGCTGTGTAATACCAATAACACCAGCACACAGGACGGCTGCTAGCACAGGTTCTTTGATCTGCTTTTCTAAGGAAAGCAACTTTAAAGGAATTTACAATCTTACTTTAATCAAACATAGATATATCATTCACTTACTTCAGGGAAAAAGTCAGCACCCTGAACTTAAGAGCAAATACAAACAGAAACTACAAAGAGAGAAAATATAAACAGAGCCAATAACACAAATGAACAGACAGGCTTCTAGCTGTCTGACCAAAGCCAGACATACATAGTTCCAGAGAGAGAAGCACCAACATCTGGATTTTCAAAGCCGGGGACTCTTTAACAGCTACCCAGAGTCTCCACACCAACACTCTTCCAATGAAATGCTAACTTCAGAGTATATATACCTTCTTCAGGTTCAGAGTGCTTCATATTTCTCAAGGGTTTCACACCTCTCCAGGGCTTCACACCCGTGTGACCTAACTAGCAAAAGGGTGCGAGCCTTCCTACAAAGGCAATAATCAAAGGCATTTGATTGCCTTAGTGCTGAGAAGCACTCCAAAACAAAAGATAACAAAAAGTCCCATTTTGCTTGCCATTAGAGCCCATTAGTCAGAAGACTAGAAACAACTAAGGTAGAATTGAAGCTCATATCTTCCTGACCTCAAGGTGGCACAGTGGATTGAGTGCTGATCCTGGAGTCAGGAATAACTGAGTTCAAATCTAATCGCAGACACTTATTAAGTGTGATCTTGACTAGGCAAGTCATTTAAAATTTGTCTGCCTCAATTTCCTGATCTGTAAAATCATGATAATAAACCACAGGGTTGCTTATTGTTGTAAGGATCAAATGTGATAATATTTGTGAAGCAATTAGTTCTGTACCTGGCACATAGTAGACGGTTAATAAAAACTTATTTCCTTCCATATTTCCTCCTATCTTCTATATTACCTAGTTGCCAGCTCTCAGACTCAGTTTTCCCCCTCTATAAAAAGAGATATTGCACTTAATGATCTCTAAGTTCTTTTCCACCTCTTGTCAATGATCCTATGCACTCATTTGCACACATACAAAATGTTTTAACTGTACCCTTAAATAACTAAAAGGACCCTAAGACATTCAGTCTCCTCCTTTTAAAGACAAGAAAACTGAGATCCAGGGAACAGAAACCATTTAGCCAAGTTGCTGCCAAGTGGCAGAGCTGAGACAAGAAAAGAGTTCTCTTCTCTGTTATATTCATTCATCTAAGCTACTTTTATTTGGGCATAAAACATGCACACTACAGTGATACCCAAAAGGATCAGGAACAAGGCTCTGAACAGTTAAGCAGGATTAATGATGCCCATGCATACATTCCATTAAGTTCTGTTTTCCTTTGAACTCATCCAGGCCAGGATCTCAAAGCTTGAGTATGACTTCTAATGAATTTCATTATTTTAGCTTGTCTATTTATCAGAGATCTATGTACAAGTCTAATTTTACCATCCCTCCCTCAAAGTGTTGTTCACCATTCCATTAGATTTGACTTTCTGAAAATTACAGTATACTTCCTCTCTGGAGGAGTGTAAATTAAGATGAAACTTGAAAAAACAGTAATGACAATGTTATGAAAAGTTACAAATTTATTTCATTTATAGTCTAGTACCTATAGAGTCCAACCTGACTGATAGATTTCCCATTAAATCTTCCCATTTTCTATTGAAGCCAAGCAAATAAGTCACTAAGGAAAAGCAAGATTTTCATGTCTGTGGTGAAAAGATTCAAAATTGACATGTATTGTTGACCACGCCCTTCTTGACACTTTCTCTTCTCTTGGCTTCCATGGTATTACTCTCCCCTGGTTCTTCCTTTATCTGACCACTTATTATCTGCCTTCCTTTGTTGCTTCATCATGTGTCCCCTGTTTCCTAAGCATAGCAGTATTCTTTGACAGTGTCTTGCCCCTTCTCTCCTTTTCTCTCTCTTCCTCTTCTTTGCCTATACTCACTCTTTGAGTAATTTCACCCACTCCTATTATTTTAATTATCATCTCTGCATATTTCTCTCAAAACTCTATATTTCTAATTCCCTCCAACCCCTAGTCCCAATCACCAGTCATCAGATGATGTCCAATTATCATCTAAAACTCAACAAGTGCTAAATCTTTGTTATCTTTTCTCTCCTTCCAAATAAATGAACAAAAACACATAAAACCTTGTCCTTCTTTCAAAGATCCACATTTCTCATGAAATTTTAGATTCTTCTGGTCACTGAGGCTCACAACTAAGTCATCATTCTAACTTTTCCTTTTTTCCTCACTCCCTTTTAATCATAAATCAGTTGACAAATTTTAGCCTGTCTCATTACCCCAGTGCCTATTGCATGGATACCCTTTTTGCACTCTTATCTTACCTAATCTAGTTCAAGTCCTGATCATTTTCCTGAAGGATTACTCTAATATGTTCCTGACTGGTCTCTGTTTCCAGACACTCTATTTTCCCCCTTCTTCCAACAGCTGCCATATTAACATTCCTAAAATGTAGATCTGACTATTTTATCTCCCTGCTCAAAGGTCTTCAAAGGTTCCCTATGGCCTTTTGGATCAAATACAAATCCCCCAGCTTGGCATTCAAAACTCATTTGAATCTGGCTCCAGCCTACCTTTTCAGACTCTTCCAGCCCTCAACTGAACTTTATGTTCCAGATACACTCTCTTACCTTCTGTTCCTCATTCCTCATTCTGTATCCCATTTCTAAGTTTTTACAAAAGCTGTTATTCTATTAAGAATGGAATGTTCTCTCTCCTCACCTCTGCCTCTTAAAATCTTTAACTTTCATTAATTTAATTATACTAAATAACTTAATGTAGCAGATCCTTAGCAAAACTCCATGGCTTACAGTATGAGAACTACTTTTAGGAATTTGCCTTGCTACAGGAAATCTGGCTTTATCCTATCTATTTATAACCTACAACTCAAGAAATTTAACATTTTGAAAAAAATGGATTCTTCTTTTTTACAAGATTACATGTATTTCAGGTTGGAAACAATACTCTTCAGATCAAAGGCATGCTTGTATAGCTCCTCCTTAAGAGGAAAAGAAACAAACAAACCTGGGTTACTATCTTCTATACCAAGTATAAATCAAGTCAAGCTTCTTTTAAGTATTTCATCTGTTCCTAAGGTCAACTGGATATCAGTTCATGCTTCTCTCACTGTTTCCTGGGCTATGCTATCTTGTGCCTACATTGTGTTTACTCAGCTTCCCCCAGAGTCTCTCAATCATCACAGCTTTCCCACTCTCTGAATGCAGCAGCCATCAATTTCCATGCTCATAGCACAGAATCTAATGTTTACATTTTCAAAGGGAATTCACTGAATAATATGGAGTATTCAAGAAATGCCAAGAACAAAAAATTGATTACTCTGGAATTCAAATGGAAAATGACTTTGACAATGCCATTTTGATATATGGTAGAGCTCGGAGTGATTACAGCAAGAAAAAACTATCTAGCCGTCATCTAGAGCCTCCATCATTTTTAATTATAGTAACTCATAAATCTAAGGAGAATTTGACTGAACACAAAGGATAGAAAGATATCAGTTAATGAAAGTACCCTCTATAGAATAAAATATTAAAAATGAAAATTACTAAGTACTTCCTAATATTGAATGAACATATTTCTTCTTATTTAGTTAGTTTTTTGATACAGTGGCCTACTTTTAGAACTTAGTATTTTCAGAATTTATTAAAGCATATTTTCTTTGAAAAACCACAAGAGATGATGCTAAAAGGCAACATAGATTTCACAACTTTCAAAAGATGACCAGAAAGTCAGGGGAAACTTAGAACTATATTCAAATAATTCTTATTTCCAGTCCTATGGATGACAAACATAGGCGTGTAGTTTTCAGATTTGTTCTTTTACCACTGTGCCCTTGGACTATCTACTTCAATTCAGCAAAAATTTACAAAACTGTCATTCCATTAGAATGTAAGTTCCTTAAAGGCAAGGATTACCTTTTTTAAAATTTGTATTCCCAGAGTCCATCATTATACCTGGCCCATAGTAGGGCCTCAAGAATTTCTTCTTGATTGATTGCTTAATCATCTATTATGATGTAGGCACTAGTGGAGACACAAAGATAAAAGGGAAAAAAATATCTTTGCCCTCAAAAAGCTTAAATCTCAAAAAACACATACATATTTAGTGCCTTCTAGACAATGTGATTAGTATTATGGACACAGACATAATCAATGAAAGAAACCCTACTAATAAACTTTATATTCTTACAAGGAATTCAAGTACATATATAAGAATATATAGAAGTAATATATGCAGAATATATATGAAAAAATACAAGGAAGTTAAATACCAGTCTTTTAGGGAAGAAAAACACTCACAATTTATTTTTGTAGAAAATAGTGATTGAGATGTTTCTTAAAAAACAATAAGTCACTCTAGGGGACAGAAGTGAAGAAGTACAGAATTTCAATGATGGAAGAAGCCTGGTATAAAGTCAGAGAAATAAGAGTTGGAGTATTGTGTATGAAGAAAAGAGAGAAGGCTAGTTTGGTTGGAGCATAGGGTACAGGAGGGAGACTGATTTTCAATGAAGCTGGAAAGATAGTTTGGAGCGAGGTGGGGAGGTTGGTCCTCAGGGTGTCGGGCCAAGTTTTACTTAGTTTAAATTTGATTTTAATTTCATGAGGAAGCCACGTTTAGATAATTGCTCAAGGAAAATTACCTTGGCAACTAGGTAGAGGGTGAATTGAAGTGGGAAGACATATAAGAAAGGGAGACCAATTAGAAAGCTGTTGCAATGACCCAAGAAGTTGACAGCTGTGCAAATTGGGAGAAGTATTTAGATCCAAGTTATGTCTGGAAATTAGAAATAGTAAGATTTGACAGCTGATTGGATATGCAGAATGAAGGAAAGAGTAGAGTTAAGAAAGAGCTCATGAACCTAACAGACTGGAAAGATGGTGTTTCCTTCAATAGAAAGAAGGAAGTTTCCTAAAAGGGAGTATTTGGGGAAAAGGGAAGCAATGAGTTCACTTTTAAACATCTTGATTTTTGAGGTTGCTCCAGTACATACAGTTTGAAGTGTCCAATAGACAACTGGTGATGTGAAACTAAACCTCAAGTGAAAGAATGCTGGTGAATATCCTTTCCAAGCTTTGTTTCTCTGGACTTGACTTCCCTCATTTACAGAGATGAAAAGTTTACATTAAATAATCTCCAAGATCTCTTTCAAGACAAACATTATGTAGTTCTAAGATGGAATTAAAAATATAAAGTTTAGTTCCTTGCCTGAGATGTGTGTTCCATCACTACAAATCTATGTAATGCCACTTTCTTTTTAAAAAAGTTAATTACCAATAATGTGCCTCTACTTAAAAATACTTCTAAAGTTGCTCATTATATTTCTTAAAAGTGACAATAAGTTGCTATGAGAAACAATTTTCTTTCATCCCTCTCTTACCATTTTAATGGTGAGAAACTAATGCAGGAAACAGGTTAATTTTATGCCAGTCTGGAAACCTGGTGACAGGTGTCGCCATATGTTACGACACATTCTTCTGGCCATGGGTCATTGCTTCCAAAGGATCTAATGAATGGTTTGTGGCATTGTGACACAGTGAAAGATCCCCTGGGATCTCATGCAAGATCTCCTGACAGGTATAAAATTAACTCATGTCACCACAGTACTTCCCAAACATGACAGCTCCCAGGTCTGTTAGCACTTAGTGCCACAGTGCTTATGTGGGGAATTAGATGATCCAATAACTGATTTCAATAAAATCTGTCACAGGTCACAAAGAAAACTAACACCAGAATGACCATAAATGGCTGTGATACATGGAAAATAAAAGGGCAACATTTGAAAGATTTGAAAATTTTAATATTTTGTAGTATATGTTTTCAATTACATATATATGTATTTCTATTAATAGTTTTTTGATAAGTTTTAACTATTCAAATTTGCTTCTGGACAGATTTCAGAAATATCATTAAGATAACCATATAAAATGTTCATTGGTATAGTTGAAATGTTAAGGGAAGAAATAATACTCATGAAAAAAATCCAGTAATCTCCCTCCCCAAAGTCCCTTCATCAAGTTACAGCAAAAATCTGCAAGCAATAAGGTAATAAATTGGGCAAACATCACAAAGCCATGTTGCAAAACATAAACATATTGTTAAAGTTTAAAATTGAAAAGTAAATATATTTATAGCATAGGATAAATTAATGTATTCAATGTCTACAGATTTATATGATTAATGTCTTTTCCTATATGACAAATGAAAGAAAGAATAAAAGAGAAAGGAAGAAAGAAGGAAAGAAAGAAGGAAAGGAAGAAGAAAAAGGATGGAAGAAAAAGAGAAAGAAAGGAAAGAAAAAAACATTTATTAAGTATGTTTTATGTCCTAACTTTATTCTATGGATATAAATATAAAAACTAGACAAGTTCCTGCCTTTACATTCTAATATGGCAAGCAACATATACAATCTAATTTATTTCAATAAACATTTATTAAGCACCTACAATGTGTCAGACACTGTAGTTAGGGACACTACCCATTGGGGATACAACACATATAGAAGAATGGTGGCCAGGGAATTAAGCTTTGGTCTGAATGTCATAGTGATGATGAATGGGATCAAAACCTGTTGGCATTCTTCTTTTCTTGCTATTAATTTCCACCTTCTGGTATTCTTGGCTTCTTTCAAGTCCCAGCTAAAGTCCTCTTTTCCTCCTTCCTCTTAATGCTAGTACCTTTACTTGTTATCTCCAATTTACCCTGTTTATAAATTGTTTGTACATAGTTGGAAGTAATATTTATTTTATGTGATTACAGCCTCCAGAGCAAGAGATAGAAAGAGGTCACTAGCATGATGCTTGGGAAGATGGCAAGAAGGTGGCCGGGTTTTATGGCTGGATGTCATGTGAAGCCATCTCTGATATGCAATGGGAATGGGTACAGTGAGCTACAAGATTTCTTTTTTGTTCACTCATTCACTAGTCAGGACAGCAAGAGCCCCGGGTTCTAGAACTGAATGGATGAAGTCCCTCACAGTGTCATCCATTGGAGGGGAGAGGCACAGAAGAAAATGGTCTTGGCTTCAAGGGTTTCTACTACTACTAGTTTCATAACCCTAAACAAGCCTTGTACTTCGGTAACTAAGTTTCCTATCATTGATTCCAAAACTAATTATTTTAAATGAAAATTTTATTACAAGTTTATTGAAATACTACTACTACTATTAAAGCATCTTCAATTTAGACAAAGTCAACAGTAATTATCTTAAGTTTATTCCCAAGAAATGTGTGATTTCTTATATAAGAAATTACTATGAGAGGCATAGCCTTCAGAACAGAGTTTAATATTTTCACCCTACATTGTCCTGGTAAGACCATATGTGCTATATTAGGTTGAGTCTAGAAGACACTATTAAGCAAGCAAAGATATTGAGGAATTGTCACTAACCAAGAGCAAGGGGAGTAGGATGTTAAGGGGATACAAGACCATATCTCAAGAATATTCTAAAGAAATTTGGGGTTCTACACCCAGCAAAGAGAAGACTCGGGGGATTTTTGGGGGTGTCTGTTGGGGTAGGGATAATAGTTGACTACAAGTATTTGTAGAGAAGGATTATATTTGCTGTTTAATCAACTAATTAGCATTTATTAAGTACCTTCAGTGTGGCAGGCACTGAGCTAGCTTCTGAGGATACAAAGATGGGCAAAAAACATAAAAAAAAAAAACCAAAACAGTCAATGCTCTCAAGAAGCTGACAGTTTAATGGAGAGACAACATACAAACAACTATGTACAAACAATATATAAATAGGATAAATTGGAAATAATAAGTAAAGGTACTAGCATTGAGAGGAATGAGGAAAAGAAGGCAAGAATGCCACAAGAGAACTCCAGTCATGGGAGACAGTTAGTAAAAATGCCCAGAGTCGGGAGCTGGAGTGTCATGTGGAAGGCGAATTGATGAAGCAATTGTCAAGGGATCACAGAGTATATATAGGGGACGAAGGTTTAAGAAGATGGACAGGTAGGAAAGGGACAGTTTAGGAAAGGCTTTAACAACAAGAACAAATAAAGGATTTTTTATATGACCCTGGAAGTAATAGAAATCCACTGAAGTTTACTTAAATGAGGAGGGGCAATATGGTCAGATTTGCATTTTAGAAAGAAATATTTGACAGATGAATGGAGTATAGTTTTGAGTGGGAAAAGACTTGTAGCAGATAGATCAACCATCAGGTTTCTACAATAGCTCAGACCCAAGGTTACGAAAGCCTGGATCAGGGTGGTTTCAATGTCAAATTAGAGGCAGGGGTATATATGAGACATGATATGAAAATTGGAGACAACAGTTCCCAAATGATTAGATAGTGGGTGAGAGAGAGTGGGGAGTTCTGAATGACATATAGGTTGCAAGCCTGGGAGGCTAGATTAGTGGTGGTATCCTTGATAGTAAATAGGTAAAATCGGAGGAGGGGAGGATTTAGGAGATAAAATAATGAGTTTGATTTTAGACATGTTGAGTTTCTAAGTCTATGAGACTATAAGGTAACAGAAATGTAAATATAATCAACTGAAAGACTAAGTAACTCTGATTAATACAATGATAGAGCGCAGTTCCAAAGGAATCATAACAAAGATGCTAACTCCAGATGGAGAAATACTGAGTGTAGGATGTAGATCGAAGCATATTTTTCCTCTTTCTTTTTGTTGTTTTTATTTTTTTTCCTGAACATGGCTAATGCCAAAATATGTTGTACATGACTTTATATGTATAATGGTTACTATACTCCTTGCTTCTCACTGGGTGAGAGAGGGGTAGAGGGAGGGAAAGAGAAAATTTGAAAGTGAAAATATTTTTTAAAAGAACGTATGGGAAATTCAATCCAAGATACTTAAAACATAGTTGGTAATGAGAGAGTAATGGTTGTCAGGGGACACATTTAGAGATGGACAAAGAAATCTGAGAGTCATCTGCATAGGCATAATTATTGAAACTATTTGAAATGATGAGAACATCAAGTGAAATAGACTAGAGAGAGAAAAGAGGAGGGCTAAAGACAAAGAATTAGAGAACTATCAAAGTTATAGGCATAATGCACCTGAAGATCCTGCAATGGAGACAGGAGTGGGGTCAGGCAGATGGAAAGGGAATAAAGGGAGAACAAAGTCACAAAAGCCTAGATAGAAGAGACTGGCAAGGAGAAGATGGTGACTGATAGGGTCAAAGACAAGAAAAATGAGAATTAAGAAAAAACCATTGGATTTGGCAATTAAGAGATCATTAAAAACTTCAAAAAACAGTTTCATTTGAATAAGGTCAGAAGTCACAATGCAGAGTTAAGAAGAGAAGAAGAAAAGAAGCTGAGGTGGCCTTCTTGGGGATCTTAGCCACAATATGGAGGAGAAATAAGGGACATAACTAAAAGGGATGTATGGATGAAGTGAAGGTTTGAGGATGGGGGAGATATGGGCATGGTAAAGGAAGTAGGAAAGCATCTGATAGACAGAGAGTAGTTGAAGATTAGTGAGAAAGTAGAGATGAGAGGAGGGAAATGCTGCAGATGACAGGATGGAATGGGATCACTTATGCAAGTACAGAGGTTTGCCTTGGAAAGAAGAAGGGCCACTACATCATGTGAGACAGGGATGAAGGAGCTAGTAACAGAAGGCATCTGATTGATAAGAGGGGAGGAGGAAAGAAGAAGGACCATTTTGCAAATGGCCTCAATTTTTTCAGCAAAATATGAGGAAATATTATCAGGTGGAAATTAGGGCGGGAGGGAAATTTAAGGAAAGATTAAAAGGTTCAGAAAAACATAAGGGATAGTGAGTCGATTATGGGGGTGTAGAAGGCTTACCTTGTCATATTGAGGGACTAGATGAGATTTTGTAACATAAATTTGTAGTAGAAATCATCAGGGTTGTGTGATTTTTTCTCTAGTTTTATCCACATGAGTTATGACCCAAAAGGGTGGAGCTAGAAAAGTAGGCTGCAAATCATAGATAGGTACTTTTGGGACAATGCAAAGAGAAAAAAACTTCCTAATATTTAGGCTTACAAAAAAGTGGAAAAATCAGCTTTGGGATAGAGTGGGTCCTTCTTGCCTGGAGGTCTTCAAGCAGAATTTAGAAATTCAAGCAGAAATTAGATAACTATTTATTGGGCATGTCTTGGAAAGATGATTCTTATACTGACCTGGAATAGTCAGACTCAATAGTTCCTGCCAACTTCTGAAATTGTGTAATTCTGTAAATTCCACTCAGACTGAGAAACATATTTTGGAAAGGTTATTTCCAATTTCAACAAAAGAAAAATTCTCATGAGAGAACAGTAGCAACCTCAGTCTTCAGCATTCTTACTAGTACATAAACAAGTTTGACCACTATAAAACAGCAGGAAACAACAATGACTCTCTAAGTGCCCACTGTTCTGTGCCCATGACATCATACAGACTATCTGCCAGCTTTCTCTGCAGTGGAGAAATAAATATTTCACTACAGATGGTAATTTGTAGTCTTTCCAGATGGCGATTCAATCACTTACAACACATTTCCTTCAATTTATGAATGAGCCAAGCAGAGTTTAGAGGGTAGCAGGTATCTTGATCACCAAGCCAGTCTCCCCACTCTTCCCACCCCACTAATTTTCACCGATTCAAAGAAATGAAAACAGAAATGTATTATTGCTCCTAGAGGAAAGATACCACAGAATGGGGGGGGGGGGGCGGGCATGGATAAAGGAAAAGGAACACGCTAGCATAGCTTCAAGGGACCATCCAGAACAAACTCTCCCTTTAAATATGAAGAAACTCAGAATTCAGTGAGTGGAAGCAACTTGCCAAAGGTTGGACATACCTGCTATATTTGCATGTAATAACTGGGTTTTTGCTCCCTTTCTAGTATGAATCACTTACAACTGTAAGGAGATAATAGACACTGTTCTCACAAGGATCAATGAGATTTTAAAGGGGTTAGCACAGTGCCTAGTAGACATTCAATAAATAATTGTTGTCTTTCCCCTAATGTAGGGTCACCCTATTGCAGACTGTCATTAGCTATTATAATAGCCTATTTTCTGTTTGCTCCCAGGTTTCCTATTCTGCAGTTGATCCTCAACAAAGCTGACAAAATAATGTAAGTCTGAACCTGTCACTCCCCTACTCAAGAATTTTCATTGATTTTATTTTATTGTCATTAGTATATAATAGAAACTTTCAACATAGTGATTAAAACTCTGAAAAATCTGACTCCAGGCTGCTTTTAAAATGAGATTTTTTTCAATTTCTTTTTATACATTTTTAGTATTTGGTGCTCAGGGCCATTCTTCCTGCAAATTTTGTTCAGCTAAAAGCCTGTCTTCTGTTGATATTAATCTCACCTGACCAAAACCTGTCCCAAGAGATATGAAAATTTACTTAAGTCTTTAAATGTTCCTTAGATAAGAAGTCAGAAGAAGAAGATCAATTGTCTCTGACTCTTTGGCAATGTGTAAATCTTTGGCCTTGGTTAGCCTATTTGTGATCTCCCTAAATATAATTTAATCCGTAACCTGACTTGGGCTACCTTAGAGTCTGTTTAACTAAATTTGCCTATGTATGAGATTATGACTTTATTTAATTAAGTTTCTTCAAGTTTTATGACATTGAAAGAAGCACTGAATCTGTTTTTTTTCTTTTAACTTTTATTGTCTAAGAGGGCGGTACAAGATTGCAACATATAAAAGTACTATTTCTCTGTTGCTCTTATGTAATTTGTCTATAAAGGGTCTTGTTAGAATCCTAATAACTGTTTAGATTTTCATTCTGTCTGAGATCTGAGCCTATGCTTAAGTATAGTAATAAAATCTAAGGTTTTCTTACCTCTGTAGTTTCTGCATTTGGGTAGATAAATTTGAGTAGCAGTTGCCTACCATATGAATTCAGAAACAGTATTTCTCTTTTAACACTTTCTAGACTTAGTTCATTCACATTAGCCTTTCTTCTACATTCTAGCTAAGCTTGACATTCTCTCTCCCATTTCCATGATGTTGTACCAGCTGAGCTTCCTGCACCAACAAAGCCTGAAATGGACTCATGCCTTCCTCACCTGGTTCCCTTAGAATTTCCTACTAATTTCCTACATCCTACAAAGGATTCTTCAGGTGGTTTCTCTGAAGTGAAACCTTAATGGAACCAAGCTCCACCCTCATCAAGTAGGGCTTTCTTTCCCAATAACCTGGTGTTTGCTTATATGTTTACATTTTGCATCATCCCAGAAGAAAGCAAACTTCTTAGGTAGGAAGTTCTTAGTTGATGCTTTACTTTGTATTTATGCCAAGTGCTGAACACAATGCCTTAAGTGCTTTTAAAATGTTTGTTGAATTGAATTCTGTTGACTTTCATTGAGAAAAGTAAACATTAACATTTATTAAACTTTCATTATATATGACACAAACATCAGCATAGATGTGCAGCTGGAAAGGATCGTATATGTTATCCAGTATAATTCATTTTACAGATGAGGAAACTGAGGTCCAGAAAGGTTAAATGATTTGCCTGAGATGAAACAGGTAGAAAGTGTCAGTCAGGATTTGACTCTCTAAATTTTATATGTGTGTGTGTGTGTGCATGTATATGTGTGTGTGTATATATGTATGTATATGTATATAGGTTTATATACACTCACACATATGTATATACACATATGTACTTATATACACATAAACACATATGCATATGTAAGTGTAATCACATATATCACATTCATATGAGTTTGTCCAAAATAATATTCAAATAAAAAATGCAATTCTCCAGGTATATTAGCTGGCTGACATTCTCAAAATTCAGGGGTACATTCTATTAATTTGTCTGGTCCTTGAAGGCAAGAATGAGATTTCTTACTTCTTTATCTTTCCCTTAACACCTTATTACAGGCTTAGTGTTTCTACTGAGAAGTGCAGGGAGAGGTAGACAGTCATGAGTAAAGTCACTGTTGTTTGCCTGGCAGTATGATATAGCCTTTAGTGGGAATCTTCGTGATTGAACAATAATTGAGTAAGTGGGAGAACACAGTATGGGAAATAGTCTGACACCTAGTTTACCAGAGTAATTATGATTTGGAGTTTGTGATGAGGTAAAGTGAGGGGCCAGGGCAGGGGGAGAGAGCTGGGTGCCACAGCGGATAGTATGCTAGGCCTGGAATCAGGAAGACTCATCTTCCCGAGTTCACATCTGCTCTCGGACAATTACTAGCTCTGTGTCCCTGGGCAAGTCACTTAACCCTGTTTGCCTCAGTTTCCTTATCTGAAAAATGAGCTAGAGAAGGAAATGGCAAACCACTCCAGTATCTTTGCCAAGAAAATTCCAAATAGTCAGACAAGACTGAAATGACTGAACAACAATGATATTGAGAAGCCATGTGGCATAGCCCACAGGATTTTAGACATAAAGGCAGGAAGCCTTGGGTTTGAGAATTCCACCTCAACAACTTATTGGCTAAAAGATCTTAGACATAATCAACAATCTTGATGTCAATTTCCTCAAAAATTGGGATAATAATATTAACTCTCTTATAGAATTGTTGTGAGGACCAAATGAAGACAGAGGGATATAGTTATAGATATATCTATGTTGATCTAGATCTATTTAGGGATCTATAGATCTCTCACTCTCTCTATATATACACGCATATATATAGACATATGTATATGTATACAAATACATATACAAACATACATATATACATATATATATAAAATGTTTTTCACAACTTAAAGTACTATATAGATATGAACTATTAGTGTATAGAAAGTAGGGAGACATTGTGGTACATTTGGAAAGAGTACTGAATGTTGAAGCAGGGGACCTGAGTTTAAATCTTACCTCTGATACTTATTACCAGCATGGCATTGGGTAAATCATAACTTGTCTTGGCCTCAGCTTTTTCTCCAGTAAAATGAGTCAATTTGAGTATATGGTCTCTGAGGTTCATTCTGACCCAAAACATATAATCCTATGAGAGAAAGTTGAGTTCACATAGGGTTGACCAATGTTAGGTTTCAGTGGTTTAGTTGATACTAAAGGAGTGATTATTTAATGTAACTGTAAGGTAAGGGAGTATTAGCCGTTTTGAACAAGCATATTTTTATAAGGTTTGTTCTGATGTAGATCTTTGTGCTATTTGAGGATGAGTAGGTTTAGGCCATTCACTGGATGTGCGTGCATACCTACAGGTGGGTTCACTTATGGGGTGAGCTGAATTGTGTAGATGAGTAGATACTAGAGTGTGGCATCTTAAAAAGAGATTTGTGCTCTAACACTCCTACTGGAGTTCTGTACCCTGAGATTGAGAGTTTGCTGGATTTTAGAGCTCTCTCTTGAGAAATTTCCAGTTTCTGAAAGTGATTTCATTCAGTGCCACACCTCCAGCTATCATTTCAATCAATTAATTAACAAGCATTTATTGTCTGTTGTTGTTCCTTTGTTTCAGTTGTGTCTGACTCTTCATGACCCCGTTAGGGAAGCAAAGATGCTAGAGTGGTTTTGCCATTTCCTACTCCAGCTCATTTTACAGATGAGGAAGCTGAGGCAAACAAGCTTGAGTGATTTGCCCAGATTCATATAGCTAGTAAGTGTCTGAGGCCAGATCTGAACTCAGGAAGATGAGTCTTCTTGACGCCAGGCCAAGTACTCTATCCACTGCACCACCTAGCTGCTGCCAGTGTCTATTACATCTGGAATATCCTGTCATACCCTTCCTTCAGATCACAGATTTTGAGTGGTAAAGGTCATCTGGTCCAACTCCTCCATTTTCAGAAGAAATCAAGCTCAATGGATATAAAATGATATCGAAAAAGTCAAAGAAAATAGTCAGTTGTTTCTGATGCTCTCCAAAGAACATGCTCAACTTGGTATTCCAGGAGTGCCACAAGCTCAACATTTACAGAACCACACTTGCTCTATTTCTGCCACAACTTATTCCTTCTGCAGTTTCCCTAACTTTGACTCCATCCCCTCCCCCACTATTTGTATCAATAACATCATCATCCTCATGTTTAAATACTTGTATTATCTTTGGTTCATCCTTCTGTTTTCCCATCAAATTAATTGTCAAGTCCTATAAATTTACCTCCACTTGATCTTCAGAATGTCTCCTCTCTACGCTCTCTGATATCGAAATCACCCTCTATTCCCTTGCAGGCCTCTATTAGCATTGATGGTATTGGCTTCCTAAAACATTTTCCTTCTTTTCAATTTCTATTCATGTTATTTCTTTGCTCAAAATATTTCAATGACTACTTAATGCACAAAGAAAAACTATGAGATCATATAAAAATAGTATGTTTCTCAAAAAAAGGTCAATGATCAGGATAGAGTCAGGGATAGGGATAAAAATTAGGAATGTGAATTGATTAACATAGGGATGAGGAAAGTATCTCTACCACTGAAAGTCTACCACTGAAAGTTAACACCCTATCTGTCATTAGTAGTCCTAGAAGGTTACCTAAAACATAGACTGGCTAGTGCTGGAAGGACCAGACCCTAAGAATACCTTAAAAGACCAAGCTGAATCAACTGTTACATAATCTTAATCCATAAATAAAATAGAGATCGTAGGATGATTTTTTAAAAAATTTTAAGTATCTTTTTGTAATAAATTGACACATCTGAACCTTCCTAACAATAATTTGCCAAGGCTCATAAAACAAGCATGTGTAAGAAATGAGAGAATAGATCAGTAACAGAAGAAAGGTCCTTCCCAAACATTGCAAAAAGAAGAAAAGAAATACATATATATATATATATATATATATATATATATATATATATATATATATATATATATATATGTATGTATGTATATATATATATATGTATGTATGTATATATATATATATATATGCAGTTTCCATAGCAGCAAAAAGCTGGGAGGGTGTCTATTGATTGAAACAAAATGGATATGAACGTAATAGAGTATTATATTGCAAGGAATTGGGATTCTGAGGCATCCGTAAAAATATAGGAAGAGTACAGACAACCAAACTAGAACAATATCATCATATTAAATGAAATGGCAAATACAGGTTCCATATGATTAATTACTCAATCAATAAAGATTTTTAGGTATCTACTTATGTCAGTCACCGAGCTAGGCACAGGGAATAAAAAGAGAAAAGTGAGATAGCTGTTAGCCTAAATGAGTCTATGTTCTACTGATTTTTCAAATATACATCTTTTCTGTTAAGAAATGGTGAACTATATGTTAAGTGTTATATATCCTGTTACTGGAGAGTATATTTTCAATCATTTTTATTTAGTGTATCTATATATAATTCTGTTAAAGGGAAGTTGGTGGATCATATTGAGAAGTGATTATTTATGGAAAGCAATGTATTGGGTTTTCTTTTTGGACTGATGATACTCAATTTACATATGTGATTATTTCCATCCTCTTAGACTCATAAGTCTTTTGCAAGAAAAAAAAGACATTCAAATTTACAATGAGTAAGAACCATATATTGATAGTAATAATCGCAAAAAAATCTAGAAGGCTTGACCTCTGGGAATTAAAAAAAAATTATTAAAGGAATTCAATGTACACAGGCCATGCTGAAAATGACTGTGTGATAATTATGTCCAAGCATTAAAGAGTCTTGTGTCTTAGGAAGATGACAGACAAGCTGTACCATTTTTTTCAAGAGCAAGTATAGTCTTCAAAAATTAAGCCAAGTGTGTTCTGAAGGCACAAACCTGTTTTAGGCCACATTCATGCCATTTGTTGGATGGTTATATAACTTTACTCAGTGGTGCCCTGTAATATGAAGAGTTAAACAGCTTAAAAAGTCCCTAATTTACCCTTAGGGAGTAGTTTATGCTCAATTGATCAAGATAGTAGTTGGCAACTTCTGATAGAAACACCTCTAATTGCACAGATGAAAATTCTGAGTGACATAGTGCCAAAAGGGGGGATGGGAGGAAAAGAGGAATCATTAAAATTTATTCCTGGCACACCAAACCTTAATTAGACTAGAATGAATACATGGAGCTTTGGCATGCCACTTCTGAAAGGTTGCCAACCTCTGGGTTAGAATATGATCTTAATGAAGCCATAGTTGTGGCTTTCCCATCCCTCTACGTCTTTGTTCTCTTCTATGACCACAAGATGTATCTGGCTGATCAACATATGCTATGAGCAAAGGGAGAGAAAAGCAAAGTAAGAAGAGATGGGTCACTCACTGCAAATCTCTTACCATTATCATAAAAAAAATCATAGCACATGCACTACTAATGATAGGTCAGCAAAAGTTTATCATTAGTATAATTTTTAGAAAAATATGTTTTACTGCAAATAAGGCTTAGAAGACGATATTAGAGAACATCGTGTGTTAAAGGTCTTATAGAAAGAAATAACAATTAGGAAACATATTTGCTGGAAATTTTTTAGACCAAGTACTGATTTACCTACACCCCCACCTTCACCCCTGCCAAATAACTACTGTGAATATACCACCTTCAGAAAATTTACAGAATGGAAGAGGAAAGGAAAAAAGTGCATAGATAAGCTGTGATTTGACCAATTTAGAGACTCTCATTGAGACAATGAGAAGTTCTTAAAAGTATTGAAATACCTAGAAAAATCTAGTGGGATGATAATTGACACATAGTATTATCATGATATTTTAAAAGTGCATTTTTTCCAAACACTTACTTTACCTAAAAAATGTCATCCTATTCATAGATGCTGTTGAATATTACATTACTCTATTATTTGAGAAAATAATGTTCTTTCTGTGCCTAATTATGTTGAAATATTATATTACAGAAAATGCCTCATGCTTGTGATTTCAGGGATGGAATATATCACAACAATACTTTACCTAGGGTGATTATTTTCATAAATAAGCTTGCCAAAGGGAATTGTTACAAAAGCATGATCTCTGATTAGGAAATCTGAAAACCTTTCCACAAGAGCAATTCACATATAGCATACATATATTAAGTCAAAGAAGCACAAATTCTCCATTCATTCACACATTCGTCAGCTCCTGCTTTGATTTTCTGATTCCTTTTTCCATAGCTCTACTGATTCTCTGCTTGTCAAATGACCAAATCCCAGATTTCCTTTGATATGAAGTCTTAGCATGAATATATCAGCTTTATTGGCCATGCATCACTGACTCCCAGTTTGTGTTGATGATCATGAAAAATGAAATAATATTTCCTTGTTTCCAAAATCTCTACAGATTCTCTCCAGGCTCACAAAGCACCTCGCTCTCATTTCACAGACCCTATTCTCTACATGCCATTGGCATTTCTTGCTGTCTTGCCACAGAACTTGGTCATAACAGGAGCTTATGACATCTGCAAGAGGCTTTGTTAATATTTTCACCCCATCAACCTTCCTCAGCAGTTCAAATAGAGAAAATACCATTTTAGATTAAATTGCAGCTGGCTTCTCTGCTCACCTTGGGATTTGTAGGGATTTAGAAATAAGCTTTGTACTATGGAAGTATACTGGAAATAGCATTTGAAGGGAGCTTTATAAATGGAGCAAAGGTAGGCAGTAATACATTTGGAGGTAAGTGGAAATATATGACCAATCTTATCTTAAGGACAGAACAGCTATTTTAGCTAAAATGTAAGATTTAGTCAAGAATACAATCTGATAACATAACTGATTTATCTACTCTAGTTAATATTTTATTGGCTTAATAAATAAAGTCTTTTAATTTATTCTTTTAAATTGATACTTTCTTTATGATCCTAGTAGCGGAAGGGGTCAACTAGTCCAGTCCCTTCCTTTCCATCTTATAAGTGAGAAAACAGAAAATGAAAGTGACTTTCCCAAGGTCACACTATCACTTAAAATAAATATTGATAAAAGTATTCTAATAACTTTACTTCCATTAATGATGATATAATAATGTTCTAGGTATTCAAGAAATATCCGTTAAGTTGGATTGAATAGCACATCTGTCCTCACACATAAAATGAATGTCTCTGGTGTATCGAGAGTGCATATTTTTCAAACACCAAAAATATAAAAATAATGAGGGACAACATGACTGAAAGGCCACAGTTAGAAGCAAAAAGACCTAGTATGTCATTCCACATCTGACAAATGCCATGTCTTTTATCATCACAGGGCCCTGGTCCACTCTTTAAAACTCATATGAGTCTCCCATTTACTTCAGTAGAGTGAGCTGGAACAGCTGGTACTTCCCACAAAAATGAAATAATGTAACCATGTTGTTACTCCATCCTTCCAAAAAGAGAGACAAAGAGAGAGACAGGCAGACAGGGACAGAGACAGAGAGATATTATATCGTACAGACATGAAGATATGCGATACAGAATTCAGGAAAAGAGTCTGATTCTCTACCCTGTGCAGAAAAGAGACAACAAAATTTCTCAGGCTGACATCAAGAACTAAGAACAGGTTGCCTTTTTTGTTTTTACTTCATATAAAGCAAACACCCTCCTTAGGCAATAAGGAAATATTTATTTAGTTTTAAAATGACCACCTCCCCAACCCCACATAATTAGCTGAAAATGTAAGAAGGAAACCTGAAAAATACTTCCTAGTGTGCTTCTTCTACTACAGTGAGCACAGAGATAAGAGTAAACAGGGACCAGTACAATAGTAATAAAATAATCCAAGATCCTAGAAGTAAAACTTATAGAGCTGGGCCATAACAGGATATTTGGTTCTAACCCTTTATTCTATAGATGAGGAAACTGAGGCTCAGAGTGGCTAAAGGGCCTGCCCAAGATCACACAAGCACTGTCTGAGGTATGATATAAATACAGTTCTTCCTGATTCTATTCAGTACTGCATCCACCCCACCACGCTGGGCAGTGATGATCAAACTTTCTGAACAATAAAATGCTAGAGATACTTATTTTTATATTATTATATTAAAATAAACTGATCTTCAAGAGACTTCATGGAGATGCCTACATATGTCAGTAAGCAGATAATTGGCAGAAAGCTGATAGTATATTAAAAAATTGTGATAATTATTAAATATCACATTGATAGAAAAAATGGTTTATTTCAAATTATTTGCTTAAAAAGTGTTTAAAATGCTCCCACTTATATCTTATCATATGTATTCAAAATCTTCAGCAGGGAAAATGTTTGGGGGCAATGCAATAAGACCTTACATGTCTATTGAATTGTATACAATATTTTAATGCAGTAAATCCATCAACAGCTGCCCTCCTTGGCTCTGAGAATATCTAAGATAACACTATTTTAGACTCGCCTACATGTTAGCCCTTGTGAAGATTAATGAGATATCATTTGTATTGGTTTTAATTGTTCAAAAGAGGAAGTGTGTGTGTTTCAATTTCCTATATGCATTCTGAAGTATATTGGTGATGTTTCAGTTCCTAAAATTAAAAAAATATATTTATAAAAATACAGCTCCCCTCCCCACTTTTCAAATGACTTTCCATTACTCTAATTCCAGGGTGCTAGGCTGCTAAAGGGAAGAATCATTAAATATATCCCAATAGAGAAAATATAAAAATCTATATGAAGGGAATGAATATCAATAGATCTCAAAATACTATACCATCATAAGGAAAATAAAAGATTCTAATTTTCCTATGCTAGTATATTGCTAAATCACATCCTTGTGGTCAATAAGAGGATCCAGGCAGGGCTTGGTAGGATGTTACCAAGATAAATTTCCACCTATGCATTAGCACCATGATACTGTAGAAATACCCCTGGCTTTCCAAACCAGGAACCTGGCTTCAAAACCTGCCTTTGTCACTTCTTACTCTGTCATCTGGCCAAGTCATGTAACCTCTCATTTATAAAATGGGGAGTGAGACTAGCTCATCTTTGAGGTTCCTTCCATGTCTGATCTTATAACCTTCTGACTGATCAATACAAATTCCCACAGAAATCTAAGGTCACACATATTCTATCACCTTGCTGGGGTGTGATGCCTCTACCAATGTGATCCTCAACAACAGAGTTTACTAAACTATTCTTTCATCCATCTTTAGTACATTCCTCAGGTAGACACGAATTAGCAATAAAAATATGTGTAATATTACTCAGTAGACATAGTGGCCAAATTTATTCCACAAGTTTGGGGAGTTGGAAGAGATTTCACAGAATAATCATACCAGCAATTCATAAAGCAACAGGCTTTTTCATGACTGCGTTGTAATTCTCATGAAGGAAGATCTAAAAACCCAAAATGAATCACCAAGGGTGTGAGCATGGGTGACAGGAGAAATGTGAAGCACTATGCACAACCAGGGAGGATGCTTTAAGATGGCAATTGTGATAATCATCAAGTTATGACAGGTGTAAAGAATCAATAAAGTTCTTGTACAGAGGGTGCCCTCAGAATTAGTACACATACCTTTGCCAATTCTCTACTCCCTTATCCTAATTGATGTAGAAGACAGCTGGGTCCTGTATCCCTACATGTCAGAGGATCTAGTCAAGGCAAGCTAAGGCCATGACCTTTGTATGGATGGGGTCAAGTTCTCTGTCAAATACATCTGAATGGCTTCTTATCTCATTTTACTAGAAGAGTAACACTAGTGGATATGGCATGTCTGGGTGCCAGGAAGAAATAGATGGTAGGTCCAATGTAAGACAACCTGCTACAAATGAATACTCAAAATAGTATTTACAAAGGAGTACCATTCATTCTATTAATTCATACAGTATTGAATGCCCAGTAAGGACAGAAATTTGTGCATAATGGTGCCAATGTGACATTAAAAAAACAACCAATAGAATCAGAGGGCTTAAGTCTAATTCCCATGTCTGACATATGTTGGCACAGTGAAGAGAGTGCAGAACATGGAGTCTAGGATGACTTGCATTCAAATCCTGCCTCATACACATATTAGCTGTGTGACCCTGGACAAATCATTGAACTTATCTGTGTATCACTTTCCTCATTTGTATCATGGGAACAATATCAGAACCTACCTCAAAGGGTTTTTATGAAGGAAAAAAAGTTTACCCTTGCAAAATATTTTGTAAACCTTAAAGCACTATATAAATTCTATATATTCATGTGTGAATACACACACACAGATATATCCCATATATACATTAATGTGTATATAGATAGATATATAAATTTATGTTAAGTGTGGATAGATAGATCTATATAAACACAAATTTTCTTAAAAGCCAAGACACAGTCTTCTAATCTGTAAAATGGAGATAATGATATTATCATTGCTTCCTTCACATAGAAAGCTATTTGTCACAGTGGTTAGGGCACTAGGCATGGAGTCATGAAGACCTGGATTCAAATCTGGACTCATACATATACAAGCTTTATGACCCTGAGCAAATCACATAATTGCTGTCTGCCTCAGTTTCCTTTAAAATGCATATAAAATAGCACCTACCTCCCAGCGTTTTGTGGGGATAAAATTAGTGGTTACTTGTAAAACTCTTTGAAAACATTAAAACTCTATAGGAATACCAGCTATTGATCATACTTTTATTATCATAATCATTTTGAAATATTGTTATCATAATGGGCAAAATGTTCTCTCCATTAAGATGAATGTCAACTATTTGATTTGTACATGTTAGTAATTAGGAGTGTTTAACACTATAATCCCTGACATTTTAAAACAAACTGTGTGTTTGTGTAGATAACATCATCCATGAAATAGCAGGGAACCATACAGTAGTGTATCACAAAATGCCAACTATAAGATTACAGGAAAACTGCAGACTGAGTGGGTAAGGGTTAAGGGGATGCCTTCCCTTATGATTAAGACTTCAAGCTTGGCTCCATTTCTCTCAAGTTGCTTTTCAAAGCATGTCAGGGAGAGTGTTGGTTTTCCTTCAACTTTCAGATATCTGAAAGCTGCCTAGGTTGAAAATGAATCAATACATAGAAGGGTGTGTCATTAGCATCTCAAACAACGTCTTCCCACACTGGCCTCGGCTTATTTTGTGAGTGGATATGATCACCTCATATGTTATCTCTCAGAAGGCAGCCTTGCACACATGCCGTGGTCCAGGGGCTAATAAAAGTAACCACTGGGCAATTTGAGTGTTCCCACCATAAGATGCAAATTTATTTCACTATGGAACAAAAGCATAGACAGGAAGCAGTCCAGCAGGGTTACACTTTATTCCCACTAGTTTTTTGAGGCACTGTAAATCAAATGCTTAAAGCAAAGAATGAATTAAAGGAATAACATTCTCAAGCAAAAACACTGGTTGAAGGAGGAATGTTTCCAGTGTATGGTAGATTTCCAAATAGCTAGGCAGTCCAAACTTCTGTGCAAATAGCCTATTAAGAAAAGGCAATAGATGTCTGCTTGCAGAATGATACATTTATCTTACAATCCAAAATTACTTATTGATATTAATGTTCTTTATTATGGGCCAGGGCTCACAGAATCACAGATTGCAAGATAGAGGAGTGCTTAGTCAGCATTTAGTTCAGTGTGCTCTCTCACTAAGAAGCGGGGAAATATCCATATAAAGTGACAAAGCTTAGATTCAGAATCCTCTGTCTCCAATGTTCTCTTTCCCCAGCAATTGGAAATTTGAGGACCAAAGCGCCAAAGTAGAGACAATACCCAGAGTTCTCCCCAAAGTGTGGTTCTGATTGGGTAAAGCTATATCAGACCTAATTCTCCATGTTCTCCATGTCAAAGCTCCATATTTTCATTTGGATGTGTAAATGAAGCTATTCAGTCTTTGTAAATAAACCCCATGGTTGCAAGAGAAGTTGGTAAGAGTATTCCAGGAAGTGTCAAATAACACATTTTCTAGCTAGTATGGGGGGAATAATGAAGCAGAGGAATACAAAGTACTCCAAAGAAATGGAGTCAAGCTCAAATAGAAACAGGGTCATTAAACATGTGAGTCAATCAACAAGTCAGTCAACAACCATTTATTGTGTTTATGCTGTATCAGGTACTGTTTCCATCATCTGAGTTATAGTTCCTGCCTACTCTTAGCTTAACAAAAGCTTGCTCAGGAATCAAAAATACATAGTTCTTATCCTTCAATTTTGAGATCAGGGTCCCATGAGTATTCAGATCTAGTCATCATCAATGCTGTCTTTTCTCCTAGGTGCTACTCTTTCTAACCACAGCAGAAACTCCAAGGAGTATAGATATTCAAAAGATTCACCCCCTTCACCCACCTCCTCATTTTCATTTTGGGTCCATAAGGTCAATCAGATAGGCTTATTAAAATTATTCAGGATATTTCCATAGCATTCAAGGTAAAAGGATCATTACTATATACTCAGGATAGGAAAAGACTTACATCTGAAAATTTCTTCCTCCTTGCCCATTATCTTTTCACTAAACAAAACTAAAAAATTGGGAATCTACTCATTTTAAATACTTCTATTGAAATAAAAAAATATAACTACTGCCACCAAAAAAGATTCCCCAGGTACAAATCTATTGGAAAAGGCAGCGCTTACATATTGTCATCTTTCACTACACTGACTTGTTGGAAAATATATAAAGAAAGAATTCAGTTTCCAGCTATTCATATGCTAATAAGTTTAATGCCCTTTTGATAGGATCCATAAAAATCAATTAAATTCATTTGACCATTAATTGGATATGCCTATAGTGAGTCCTCAAGGACAAGCGCATAGTAAATTACCTTAGCAAAGACAGAACTCTGTAAGAAATGAAAATCATTTTTGGTAAGGCAACCTGATCGCATGAATACCAAGAAAACCAAATTTTGCCATGATCTTTCTCCTTGGCCAAGAGAGGACCATCCAAAGCTTCCTCTCTTTTTTGTGACCTTCCTTGCTCTCTATCACTACTTCCAGGCAGAATTAACTCTTTCTTTCCTGGAGTTCTCATAGCTAATTATTTTGTGACTTTCTCATGCCTCGATCTCTCAAATATCATCAAAAATGCATTAGCAAGATTTTTTTTTAAATATCTGTTTAAAAGGAAGGGTCACTTGGCAGGAGAGAGAAGAGGAACATATTTGTAAATTAATGTCTTATTTAAAAAAACCTCAATAAAACTTGAAGAAAAAAAAAGAAACATATGTGTGAAAAAGAACGTGCCAGGACACACGGTAAGGAGACATAGCTAAAAGACCATGGGCTCCATATCTTCAGGGTTTAAAAAAAATAGGAAGCTTCCCAGCCTTGGTACATTGGGTAGAGCCCCTCTGATTAACTGATGAGAGAACATGGACAAAAATACATGTTGGCTGATATTTTAACCCTGGATTTGTCGTAATATCATTCTCTGGAGAAAATAGTCACATCAGCCAGTTCATGTATATGTACATACATGTATATGTAAGGATATGGAAATGGATATGAATAAACCTAGTTTATCTTGCTATATCCTCCTTGAAGAAGGAGTCCAGTTGTCTTTGTCTCTTCGTGTTACTCATCACCTAACCTAGTGCCTTACCTCTACTGTATGCTCAAAAAATCTGGTTAGGTCACAAACTTATTTATATTCAAGTTAACTCTTTATAATTAGACCACTTTAAGAATGATTGCATGTATCTAAAACATAGTCATTTTATACTTGTACCAAGAGAAAAAATATTGGAAAGCGTGTGTCTACTTCATTTATTTAAGTAGTTACTGAATGCTTCCTGTATACAAGGCAAGATATGAATCCAAAGGACATAGATCATATGTTCCTGGCCCTTGGGAGTTTTACATTCAGACTGGAGAAAAAAGGCCATGAAACAACTCTAGTAAAGGTACACAGCAGCATATAAGGGAGTGCTTAGAATGCAGGAGAGGAACTAAGTGCATAAGTTTTGGGGTAGGGCAAAGTGAAAGGAAGATCCTGATGTCAGAATATTCATAGTCATTAAACTCTGTGTGGAAGATTTGGTGGGGTGGACAGTGGAATCCATCATGCATGCTGCTGAAGCACTTAACTACAGAGCAATAATGGTGCTTCGCATCAGAGTCACTTCCAGATGACAAATTAACATTTCCCTGCCCCTTTACAATTTTTCAAATGGCATCTTAATATAAGAGCAGTAATAACTTGGATCTGGCTAAGGTCAGAAACATGAAAGTGGTTCTGCAAATGCAAGTTGTCCATCTCACAAGTCAATTGATACCAAAAGCCATATGCTTTCTGTCCATCAATAAAACAATGAGGATGAGGCTAAATTAGTTCTTTTGGGTCAGTAATGGACTTCTTAATGAATTACCTTCACTATCTCAGGGAAATAAAACAGAAAAGGAAGGAATCATTGCAGAATCCAAAAGGATATATTTCTAACAAGACAGTGGGCTTATGTCCAGGGATTATATGGATCCTAGTTTTGTGAGACTCATTTGGAAGGGAGTATTTTAAAAGGGAAAAACTGCCTATTTTTTCCATTCATTCAAGTCAACATTTATTAAGTACCTATTATGAGCCAGATGCTTTTTTCTGTACATGCACATTTTGAAACTATGCCAATGGTTCACAGAAAACTTCAATTTGGATTCTGTCAAAGAACAGCCTTTGAGGACCTAGAGGGCCACATGGCCCTGAGGCCTTGAGGCTGCAGGTTTCCCACCCCTGGTTTAGGGTAAATCTAAAATTTGATCTAAAATCTAAAATTTGCTATCAAATTCATCAGAATTACCAGGGTAAAATTTAGCTAGACAGGAATGATTTAAGAAAAAATGATCTGAGGCTTGTAAAAATCCTAAAATCAAAATGAGTCAATGGTATGATGTGGTGGCCAAGAAATGCTAATGCCATCTCAGGCTATATTGAAAGGATTAATGTCCACTATGAGGGAGGTGATGTTTTCTCTGTTCCTTGTCCTTGTCAGCCCATATCTAGCCATTTTTTTCTGGACATCTGGAATAACATTGGTAAACAAGAACACATATATGTGTCATTGAAGGTCTTCAGGTTGATGTGATATAGATATCACTTAAAATCACCAGGGATATTTAACCTGGAGAAGAAAACTTAGTCAAGAACCTTTTATTAAGCATTATGTGCCAGGCACTGAGCTAAGCACTGGAGGTATAAAGAGAAGCAAAAGACAGTTTCTACCTTCAAGAAGCTCATAATCTAATGGGGAGAGGGGAGAACAAGCAAAATATATGCAAAAACAAGCCATATACAAGATAAATATAAAACAATTAAGGAAAGGAAGGCACTAAAATTAAGAGGGGTTGGGAAAGGCTTCCTGTCGAGAATAGAATTTTAGTTAGGAGAGAGAGAAAGAGAGAGAGAGAGAGAGAGAGAGAGAGAGAGAGAGAGAGAGAGAGAGAAAGTCAGTAGGTAGAGTAGAAGAGGTAGAGTGGACCAGGAAAGTTGGACAGCCAGAGGAAGAAACACACAAGAGGCCAGGGTCACTGGATCAAGGAATACATGAGTGTAAATAAGGTGTAAGAAAACAGTAAAGGTAGCAATACTAGACAATACTAGCAGCAACCTCACAGGGTTTTTCAAGGCTTGAAAGAGTCAAGTGCTTTGTAAATCTTGAATTGCTCCATAAATGATCAATATTATTATTACTGTTTTTATATCACATGCTCAGAAGGAAATGATATTTATAAAAATAAATTACTGAAAAGAAGTCTGAGTTAGGAATGAAAAGATGTGGGTTCTTTTCCCAGATTTTCTACCAACAAGCTAAGTGACCTTGAGAAAACCAATTATACCTTTTGTGCCTCATTACAAAATGAAGACGTTAGATGAAACAATCTTTAAGATTTCTTTGATGAAACTAATTTGGCTCTGAATGTGACTCTTTTGTACAGCTTCATAGGTGGACTCTTATTCTGAATATTTTTTCTTATAAATATGTGCTTATCATACATTCTTTGGGTAGGATTAGATCCTATTAAATAGTAATATAGACAGAGACTGGACAAGACCCCAGTCTAGCTGACCATTATTCACTAAGAAATGACGGGCCATTGCCATTCAACTGATTCCCATTTACTTTTGAAATAATAAAAAAATAAATAAAAGTTGTCACCACTAATCCAATAGGCAATAAACTGGCTAGACAGGGTGGTTTGTCAGACAATGAAAAGTAAAGATGATTCCTGACAATCTGAGTTTTGCAGAGCAGCTGACGCCTCATGGAAAAGTCTAAAAGAAGTAATTCCATTGAAAAGCCATTTCTGTTCCCATAATCATATTTCTTTATCATTGTCCTTCCATAATATTATGTTAGTACAGAAGTTTATAGGGAAAGAAGGGTTCCAATTTCCAGGATGGCAATTTATGTCTTCTCTCTATAGCCTGACCTCGCCTCCCCAATCCTTTACATTTCATTTTATATCAAGATTTCCAATAAATTTTCATAGCTTAAACCATAGTGGTATAAATTGGATTATACTCCAATGACATACCTGAGTTGAGTCATTTGGTCAAGCATAGTTGTTAGTAACTGGTGCAAATAAGTGCCTCTGATTATTGGAAAAAAATGCTTTGGTAAGGTAAATGGGTTGGAGTAATTTGTTCAGCCAAGAGGCTAAAATATCTGAAATTTCCATTAAGCTTTAAAATTTTCTTTAATTATCTTATATGTGCCATATGTATAGGTACTATAAATATTACCATCCCTCTTTTAAAGAGAAGAAACAGAGCTTTAATGGAATTAAGTGTCTTATTCAGACAGAAATCTAGTGAGAATCTAAAGCAGGATTTGAAACAAGATGTTCCTGATCCCAGACCACTGCTGACCACTACACACACACACACACACACACACACACACACACACACACACACCCCACAAACTTTTTTGACACTAGACTTAGCATCATAGGATTACCTAGATTTAGCATTGAAGGAACTTTAGAGTTCATCTAGTCCAACCCCTTTATTTTACAGATGAGAAAACTGAGGCCCAAAGAGATAAGTGAGTTGTCCAAGGTCACACAGATAAATAATAAATCCCATGCTTTGACAGGATGCTACAATAAGATTATCCAGTAAACAACTGGCTAAAATTGGAGGTGGTAGAAATGTGTACTATTCCTTTCATTCAATCCAACACATATTTATCAAACATCTATTACTGCAGGGACCAGAAAATTGTAAATCCCTTTTAGTGATTTTGAACTTTTCTAACAAACAAAGGCCAGTCTCCATAACACCAATATTCTAATTGTGTTTTATTGAGTATGAGTCATGGCAAATTATAGCCTTTGAATAATTCAAAATTTTTACCAACCAAAGTGCAATGAAGAGGTATATGGTGAATGTGCAATGAAGTGGTATATGAATAGGCCACAATATACAACAAAAAAACAACATTGAATGAAAAACTAATGAAAGACATCAGAAAAATGTTTGATTTAAAAACAAAGATGGACTGGTTAGTTGGGGAGAGCAAAAGAGGACCACATGGGAGGCTCTTAATTAATATTTGTTGATTTTTTTGTTAACCAGGAATACCATATATTTTCCACTGCAACCTTATAATGCCAAGAGAAAATAAAGAAACATTGTCACCTAACTTACGGGAGGACATGAAAACTATTCTCACTATAGTAGACATTGATAGGCTCTGAGCTGGATATGAGTTAAAATTCATACCAATTATTGAGATCATAGAACCCTGGTAGAATGAGGGGTGAAAGGTATATTATATGTCCACAGACAAGCAAATGCCACATAATTTGAGGAGTGCTAACAATTGGAGGTGGCAGAGTGGATAGATTACCAGGCTATGACCTTCTCTCCCTGAGTTAAAATCTGGCTTCAAACACTTACTAGCTGTGTGACCCTGGGCAAGTCATTTAGCCCTGTCTTCCTCAGTATCCTCATTTGTAAAATGAAGTGGGGAAGGAAATGGCAAACCACTCCAGTATCTTTGCCAAGAAAACCCCAAAGGAGGTCATGATGAGCTGGACACAACTAAAAACAACTGAACAACAACAAAAATAATTGGTGGTATTAAGGAAAGGCTTAATGCCTGAAGTAATACCTGAGATGAGTCCTGAAGAAAGATAAGGATTCTTAAAGCTAGTGATAAGAAGGTATACATTCTAAATATGATGGGGAAAAGCTTGTGTGGAGGCATGAGGTGGAATGTTGAATTTTTCTGGACAGCTAGTAAGGCTAATTCCATTGGACCTTGAAGAATATAAAGGAAAAAAAACGCAGGATCAGGTTGGAATGATCTTTAAGATAAGTGGCTAACAATGACATAGAACTTTTCACAAATATTATCTCATTTTATCCTCAATGTGAGGTAGGCACTATTATTACCCCCATTTTTTCAGTTGGGAAAAATGAAACTGAGAGGCATTAACTTATCCATGGTCACACAGCTAATAAATAACTAAGGCAAGATTTGAACTCATTTCTTTCTGACTTTGAGGCCAACATTTTATCCACTGCCCCACTCAGCTATGGTTAAGCTAAGGAATTTGTATTTTATCCTACAGGTAGGAGGGAACTTTCTAGAAGGGTAGTAGCTGGGCAGATGTGTGTCTTATTTTCCCAAATGTGTAGAGGAGATTAATCAGGAGGTAATTATTATAATTCAGACAATGACTAACAAAAGTCTAGACAAGCCATGGTAGGGAGAAGCCGACAGAGGAGACATCTTTCTTATGGAGGTGATACTGACAAGGCTGTACAGCTGATTAAATGAGAGGACTATAGGGAAAGAAAAGAGTCCAGGATTTCTCTGAGTTGGAAAAACTTGAGCGACTGGAAGGATAGGGCTTCCTTCCCAAAGGAGAAAACAAGAAGTATTCCCTTCCTTTTGACTGGTGGAGACTATCATTTTTATATCTTCTGATCTCCTCCCCTCTGGTTTCTGTAGGTTGAATTCTTCACCTGCATTCCCTGTTATGCTAAGCATTGTTGAGTATTTCATCATCGCCAATTTGACTCAAGTCAATAGCTATGTGTCAAGGCGCTGTTTTAAAAGCTAGAGATAAAATGAAAAGAAAAAAATACATAAAACTATTCTCAAGGAGAATTCAAAGTGAATATTTTCCATTTTTTCAAATTAAAATTTATAAATTATTCTTTACATAACTTATTTTATATTATTCTTCCTTGAAGCAAGAATTAATTCTCCAAATATAACTTCTAAAAGTAAACCTTGCTGTAGGGGCAGACAAAGCGTTCAGTTTAAGGAAGAGTCAACTTTCTAGTTCTGAAAGAAGTGGAGAGAAATACAATTTTTAATAAGAATATTGGTTTTTGGAGTCTGAGTTCACCACCTAACACTGTTCACTAAAGTGTCCTAAACATTATCTCATGCTCTGGTGTTTTGTTTCTTGCCCGCTCCTATTCAAAACTTACCAGTTTGTTGTCCTATACCAAACTACCTTCTCTTTTGTATGACACGGAGTAATAGAAGAATGATTAGTCAGATAAACATTGAGGGTGAGAGAAAAGGGGAAAGGAACGGAAAAAGCATTTATAAGTGGCTCCTACAGTGCTAAGTGCTTTATAAATATTACTTCATTTGCATATGACAATGTAATACATCCTAATTTGTTAACTACTTACTATTTTGTTACTTTCTCAATTAAAATATATGTCTACAGAAATTTAAGAATTTCTTTTTTTTTTTTTTACTTTGCTGAGTTTTTTTGTTTAATTTTAAATTTCTGTTTGGTTTTCTTTGATTTGTTTGTTTTGGTCGGAGAGGGATCAAGACCTGTGATTTCGGCTGTGTAGGAAACAACTCTCTGGAAACTTCCTCCATCCAGGAAGATCTAGAAATCTTCACCTAGGGTTAAATTATTAAAACTCTTAATTGCCTGGGACACTAACAAGTTAAAGGATTTGTACATTGCCATATAGCTAGCAAGTGGCAGACTTGAACTTGGACCTTCCTGACTCAGTCGGTCTTTTATTCAGAAAACCACACCGTCTTTCAGTGTGTGGGAGTGGAATGGTGTGAGAGGGTAGCTCCAGTTCCAACTAACATCCCAATTTTATGAGAACACTTTCCCAATCCCTCTTAATTCTAATACCTTCCTTCTATTGATTATTTCCAATTTATCTTGTATATGGCATGGTTGTGCATGGTTATTTGCATGTTGTCTTCCCCTGTTAGACCAAGTAGTCTTGGAAAGCAGGGAGTGTCTTTTTTTTTTCTTTTTCCTTTCTTGGTATCCCCAACACTTAGTTCAGTGCCTAGCACATAGTAGGTACTTAATATTTGTGTATTAGCTAACTATGACAATTTAAATCTAAGACTATTACAATTATTATCTAGTCATAAAATCATCTGATGCTATAATGAATAAGTACCATCACTACTTCCTTGAGTTTCTAAGCACATGCATTACTGAGGGTGCCTGCCCACCACCCCATGTCCTAGAATTGACTGTATTCTAGGAATGAAGTTGAATGTACCATAATTTGAAATCAATGTGGCATGAATCACTTCCCTTAAAATGTCTAAGAAGCAATTTTATAATCACATCTGCTATTCCTGATTCCTATTATAGCTCTCAAACAGGCTTTTACTCATAACAGCTGCAACTCAGTCTTTTCAATTGGTAAGGAAAAAAACATCGTTATCATATACAATTGACTAACTGCTTAGTGTAGAGAATTAAACATTTTCTTTCCTCATAAAACAATTGTAGTTTATGACTAGTAATATAATATGTAGACTGTAAAATGATTTGCAGTGAAAAGTGACTGTAGGAATACCAAATACCATTTAGAATATTTTTCCCATTTCTGGCTTTAAAAAAAAAAAGGAAAATTTTCCATAGTCATATGTAATACTAACAGATCCCAAAAGACAAGTAAGCTGGAAGAGTGGGTTAGACTAAGTTGAAGCAGGAAGAAAGCAAAAACGAAGACCAATGGAAGTAGGAAGTGTGATTATTCTGGCAGTGCCTTTCTTCAGACATTTATCACATGTTGCCTTTTATGAGGAATTGAATGATTCAATTATAATTATTTGTGCATCCATCTTGGGAGAGACATATATGTTGGAATAGGGGAAAAAACCCTGGATTCTAACACATGAGACCAAGAATTCAAATCCCAACTCTGCCCTTTACTAAATAGAATGACCTCTAGTGAGCCTCAGTGTTCTCACCTTAAAAAAAGAACACTAATATTCATGGCCCCTATGTCAAAGTTGTTATGTGAATCAAGTGAAGGTACAATGCATCACAAAGTACGACAATAAAGGCATGATATTTACTCTGTTAAATTATGAGTAGATGGAGTATATTGGACTTGGAGTAGAAAGAATACTAGAAATTGGTGTCAGAGGTCCTCGGTTAAAATCCGACTTCTGCCACTACCTAACTTGGACAAGTTACTTAATCTCTGGGTTTCGTTTTCCTTAAATTTAAAATGAGGGTATTGTACCAGATGACCTCAAAGGTTCACTCCATCTCTAAATTTTAGGATTCTAGGATTAGAGATTTAGAGCTCAAAATCCTCCTTAAGTATTGTTCGATTCTGCCCCGCCTCCTTATTTTACAAATAAGGATAGAAGGACAGAGAGCTTAAGTAATTTGCTCAGGGGTTTCATAGCTGGCAAGTGGATAATATGTAAACCAAGGTATTCCTGACTCCACGTCAAGTGACCTATCCATTACACACAATGCCATAACTCAAGTAATTGTATGATCTAAGGTCTACTGTTCAAACTCAGACTCTCAGTTTCAACTTCTGTAAAATAAAGATAACATAATACCAATATCAATGAGTTCTTGGGAGGATCAAAGGGGATAAAATAGAGAAAGCATTTGAAAATCCCATATAAATATATATTATTCTTATATTTTGGCCTGTAGTGTTTTGAAGTAGAGAAAGTAAGGAAATTCAGGGAGAAATGCAGGTCCTAATGAATTTTTATTTGAAACAAGCTACTCTGGGGCTATAAAAACATTTTTACTTGAATAGGCCAAATGTAAATTGCCAAACCAAGGATACTTGCATAATTATGAAGGAAAATGATAGTGTAATTTTGGGGGGTTGAGTAGAACAAAAATAAATTAGAGAGTAAGGTCAACTTTGTTTCCTACTGTTTTGTTTAAAAAAAACAGCAACTTAATAATGATGACAAACTTAGAGTTATAAATTTATTGCTGAGAATGCCTACATTTTTAGTTTACAAATAAAGAAAAGGAGTCCGTGAGAGAAAGATGTGCCCCAATCTAACTGATTTGGGCAGTACAGCTAGAATTTGAACCTGGCTTTTCTAACACTAGATTCAATGTTCCAAAGGAACCCAGTGCTCCATGATGTCACATATAAGTTGGTCACCTGTTAACTATGTGAATTGTTCATGTTGGTTGGCCATTTCAGTTGTGTCAGATTCTTCATGACCCCATGTGGGGTTTTCTTGGCAAAGATACTAGAGTAGTTTGCAATTTCCTTCCCCAGCTCATTATACAGATGAGGAACTGAGGCAAAGCAGGTTAAGTGACTTGCCCAGGGTCACACAGCTAGGAAGTATGTGAGGCCAGATTTGAACTCATGAAGATGAGTTTTACTGACTCCATGCCTGGACCTATCCATTGTGCCACCTAGCTGGCCCAACTATATGAAAATATTCCCTAAATGAGAGTAGGGTGAAGTTATAGGATTACAGATATATAGGTGGAAGATAAAAGAAAGTTCACCAGCTCAAACCCCACATAGAGGCACACAGCCTGAGACTCAGAGAGATTAGATGATTTGTCTGTAGTCCTAACAGAAGTTAAGGTGGTGAGCACCATTCATAACCAGGGTTTCCTGACTCTACGGTCTGCACTATCCATTAAGCCAGCAGGGAAAACTATGAAGGTGTCAAAGTGAAGGAATTCGTTCAAGTGCATGAGCTCAAAGGCTTTGACCAGCTTTCTATTTAGATATGTGCAGGGCATTAGCATCCCACTAATTAGGAAATTGTGGTAAGTAGGATGTAGTCAGGGTCATTATCCTTCCTTCTGCGCATAAAGTAACAAACATATTGTTTGTATGGACAAAAAAGCACAGAGGTAAAATTGCAAAGCCATGAGAACATGTTGCTTTCAAAAACATTATAAATATGAAGTAAAGATCATTCATCTCCTAAATAAATCACCTTTTAAAAATTCTTTTAACAGATCCCCTAAGGATTTCTACTGCCTAACATAGTTAGATTAGTTTGAGTTATACATGTACTTAAATTGAATCAAACCTATTTTTTTATGTCCCTGCTGTGTTCAAAACACAGTGCTATGAGCTGGGGAAGAATCATAGCTTGGATTCGAAGCTATCCTCATCCCTATGAAACTGATGATTCTAAGACTGTCCCTCTCTTGCTTATCTCCAATTCATCCAGTCTATTATGTTTGTTTGCCTGTTATCTCCCCCATTTGATTCTGACCTGACAGCAGGGACTGGCTTTTTTTGCTTTTCTTGGTATTACTAGTGCTTAGCACAGTGTCTGGTACATAGCAGGCACTTAATGTTTATTAAATTGCTGAAGAAATGACTGATAGTATAGAAATGAAACTTTTTTGGGTTTTTTGTGTTGTTGTTGTGGTGGTGGTGGTTGTTATTTTAGTAGAACTTTCATTTGGTTCATATAGGGAGCTCCCAGTGAGCAAGTCCCTCTCTACCCCATATGGACACTGGTTCTGTGATTTATTGTCTTACAGAGGTGCCTAGGGGAAGATTAAGTGACTTGCTCATGAAGGCCCTGACAGTCAGCAGTAGAGGAAAAGTGTGAATCTAGGTTTTCATGTCTCTAAGGTGAGCTACTCCCCTTCACTCTATAGTGCTTTCAAATATTCAGATGTTTTAAAATATTTAGAAGGTGAAAAGGTCCATAATTCATATTTTCAGACAAATTCCAACAAGCCTTTCTCATAATAAAACTGTAAGCTTTACTCGGTACATCATTATAAATCAACATCTTTTAGACAGAATATTTGTGTTCATATAGAAATCAATGAAACAGAAACTATTTTATGAGAATGGGATAGAACATTAAGCACAGAAGACCGGTACAAAGCTTCATTCACTGAGATAAGTCAACATAACTACGTCTTCACTGGACCAGGACTAAATCACAGCAGGGGTCATTTGAATGGACACAAGTGACAGAACCATTTGTTTGTTCCTTCCCTTCCCTTCCCTTCCTCCTCTCCACAACTGGATCACATCCAATGCAGTCCACTGAACAAACCCACTAGACTAGAAATCAGAATATTCTCATTAGCTAGCTCTATGACCCCATTGGTCTCCAGGTTTCCTCTTCACTAAAATAGATGTAATACCACTTGCCTATCTTTATTCCTCACAAGATTATTGTAAGTAACAAATAATGTAGATGACATTAGATTGAAAAATAATATAAGCACTAAGTAAATACAGTTACCCTTCTACATCGTGACTTTCCCCATTGAGGTTACAATATATCGGCATAAGAAATTAAATCGTAATTTTGGGGGAGTTTTGAGGAAGCCACAGACAATAAAAAAAGTTAGCAGATGACACATAAAAAGCTTAGAAATGCATAAAATGTATGCATAGTTTTAATATCAACATGTTTTATCTTTTAATATTATAATAATCCAGACTTCTTCTCTGGTAAGAAGGGAGGACCAAAAGAAATTTAGAGATTTTCTAGATTATGGGGGTGCCACTCTCCCAACCCCCATAATGTGGAAGGGATAACCATATATTTTTCTTATCATTACAGAAATTTAATACTTAAAACTTTTTTTTACTTTCCCAGAAAGTCTGAAAAATGGAATTTTGATACATTCTTAAAGTCATAAGTAGACTGTATATGATGGAAAAAAGCCGTCAAAGTGACTTTCCTAAAGCACATGTTTGACCATGTCACTTCTCTACTCTAGGAGTTTGCAAAGTGTGATCCAAGTGTCCATGAGACTATTTTACGGGCTCTGCAAGGTCAAAAGTATTTTCATAATAATGCAAATATGTTTTAATTTCTAATACAGTAAATATCAACAGATATAATGGATTAATAAAAGTCCTTAGGAAAAGTGTAAATTATGAGACGTCTATCTTATCAATAAACCCTAGTACCTCTCTATTTGCTTGTAAGTACAAAAATAGACTCCTGTGACATTTAAAACCCTTCAGAATCTATCTTTCCAGCTGTATGTCACATTTCTTCCTTTAATACAGCATGCTAGAACCCAGTGAAACAGGACTTTGTGCTGTTGCTCATACACTGCTCACTCATCTCTTACTGTTTCAATCCCTCCTAATTTCTAATTCTCAGTTTCTAGTTAGCTTCAGGGCTTAGCTCAACCACTACCTTCCACATAAAGTCTAGCCTCAATTCTTCAGCAACAATGTTTTCATTTTCAGATCTTCTATTTAGTATATATCTATATATGCCTATATTGTCTCCCCTGAAAGAATGTATGCTCCTTGAAGACAGGGAGTATTGCATTTTTTTTTCTTTTATTCCTAGCACCTGGAAATGTTTGAGCACATAGTAGGCAGTGAACAAATGACTGCTGGGTCACTGAGTGACTGATGGATTGAGAGCTCACTAGATTTTGAATTCTGCTTCCAACAAGTATTAGCTAGATAATCATCAGCAAGTCACCAAACTCCCCTATGAGCATCAGTTTTCTTTTCTGTGTGTTGGGAATAAAGGTATTCTCACTACTTCAAAGAGTAGTGAAGAAATCTACATTATATATTAAAATTCTATGTAAATATGTCTTATCACCATCATCGTCTTTTTTTTCTTCCAAACAGTTGGGGGTGGGAGGAGTGATGAACCAAATTCAGAAACAAAATGTGCTTCGTGAATGTAATCTTGTACCAATTTCTATAAACTTCAATATTTGAACTTCTCTGGTTCTTTCAACTAAATGAGAGGAAATATTGACATATGCCTATATTTTCCCCCTTTTAGTGACAGAAATTATATATGTGTATATATGTACATTTGTATGTATATATGATATATACATACACAAATATATACACATATGTCTATATATCTATATCTATCTTTATATATGTGTGTTCATATTTCTCCCAATGCTTATATATGCATCCATGCATATGCACGCACACATACATGCATATACATATATAAATTCATAATATGTATGTATTAACCAATACATGTACATATATGTGTGTATACCTGTACATATACATATATACATATATGTGTGAATGTGTGGGTGAATTAAGCAATCCACCAGCATAATGAATAGCCATGCTGTAGCCATAGTATGGTGGATTAACAAAAATATTGAATTTTGAGTCAGAGGACATGCATTTGAATCTTGGCAAAGTCACTACACCTACGTGACATTGGCCAATTTACTTTGCTCTTCTAGATTTCAGTTTCTTCATTTATAAAATGAGGTTAAATTAGATGACTTTCAAACTCTAAAATCTTAAATTATATGGCCCTATGATCTTTATATTTCTCCTTATGCTATGGGGAAATTCTTTCCCATTCCTTCCCTCTCTCCATTTATTATATCCTCTAACACTTAAATACCACTAATGTAATTTAGATATCATTAGTGCAATTAAGTCATTATTGATAGGAATATGTGGCTCAAAGACATGGCCTGAATGGAACAAGGTCTCCCAGATGCTAGGTAGAGCCAGAATTGAAGCCCAAGTCTTCACCTACAAATCCCAAATTGTTTCCACTACATAATATTGCAATATGACTCTAACTTGCAGTCACCTGGATTCTGGATAGTTTTCTCTCAATCAATTCATTCTTTGCCCCCACTATTTTCACTCTACTTTCATCAATCAACCACTCAACCAGTGATCAAGAAATTATTGAGAGACAACTTACACAGTTCTTTCCTTTCACTCTGCATTTCTTCCTTAAGTTCAGATATGTTAGCTATTTTCTATTTCACCTCCATTCTATATTCTCCACTATTAGAAAGGGGGAGTTTAACAGTCAACAAACAGGAGCATCCAGATGCAACCTTTCCAAGTTCATTTCACGTCATCGACACTTTCATACTAGTTTACAAGTAAAATGGCCACTTACTGTCCTCTCCTACTTACTGTCCTCCGTACTTCATCTCCCACCTCCATGTCTTTATACTGGTTGTCTCCCATGCCTTGAAAAGACTTTTTCAATGCCTGTGCCTCCTAGAATCCTTAGCTTTTTCTAGGCTCAGGTTATGTGCCATGACTACTGAGAAGACTTTCTTGATTCACCTTAGCTGTTGGAGTCCTCTCCTTCCTCCAAATACCTCATATTCTAATTGCTTCACTCATCTTACCCTGATCCCCCCACCCCCAGTAGAATATAAGCTCTTAGAGGGAAGGGGCTATATCTGTTTTGTTTCTTCTTTATACTCACCTAGTTACTTGAGTGCTCTGAGGGTAGGTAACTTGCCCTAGGCCATTAAGACAAATCATAGACCAGGTCTTCCTAGCTTCAAGACCAGATAGGTCTCTAGCAACTTTGTCAATGCTGTCTACCTAAAATAATTCTCTATGGCTATAAATGGCAGGAAAACCTGTATTGCTAAAGGTAATATCCACCTGGAAGTTCTCTATATGAATGAAATAACAGTCCAAACCCTATCCCTATCTCTTCTACTTATTTTTGCATCCCCTGTGGCTATCATGGCACTTTTCCCATAGGGGTACTAAATAACTCTTTGGTGGGTTGGATTGGCACAAATACCAGATCTAACTCATTTCAACTATGATTTTATCCCATTCATACTGTCCAGTAACTGTTCATTCTTTACTATGGAAAGAAAATGTATTGTCATTGACTAAAAGCAAGGCAGTTATATGTTAAAACAAGAAGCTTTATTCCTATTTTTGTGACAATCTAAGGCTCTGGCTCCATACTTTCTTTCCTTTTATTTTTCCATTAATTGAAGTCTGCATATTGCTGAACCAAGGAATATGGCAGCATCAAAAACTAGGTTGACAAGCAGTACAGACACAAAGAATTCACAAGACTTCAAACCATACATGCGTGTTTTGTTTTTCTTTCTCTGTGTGATAAAATCCAAATCTTGAAGATGGATTCCTACTGTACATTATTTCCTACTATAAGAATACTTTTCTCCTATAAAGTTCATGCTTTAATATGTTATACATTTAGTTTTGGGTCACATTCATTTGTAAATACAACCTGTACCCTTTACCCACTCAGAAAGCAATCCCTTAAAGCAAAGAACAAAAAGAGAAAAAAAGTGAGGGGGGAAACAGTCAGCAAAACTAGTGAATATGTGGACTCCATAAGATGACACATGCAATCCTGCACAGCCACAATCCCTTACTTCCACAAAGAAATTAGAGAGGTACTGTCTAATCTCTTCTAGATAGCAGATTTTTTAAATTTAAGGAGAAGGGAAAATTTCTCATAAAGTGGAAAACAGTTTAGTGATATCTTGTAATTTTGTACTTGAAATGAATTTCATATCACTAACAGCCATGCTGGTCATAACTGCATTTATACTAAAATACCTCAAAAGCAGAGACATGTTTCCTAAAGTCTTACAATTATATCAACTATTACTCAAAAAGCTCAATCTAATCCAATTAGTGAAAATTAATTCAGAGACAAAGTCTTCCAAATGCAAATTCTATTGTTTCCCAAACCCTTGAATAGTTAGATTAGATGCAGTTAATTACAAAGGAAAACATTTAATATTGTTATCTATCACACTCTCCAAAAATAATAAAGGGAAGTAATAAAGGAAAGGAAAATTCTGGAGTAAGACTTAGAATAAGAGTATGCGACAGTCAAAATAATCACAGAGCAGTATATTTTCTTGAGAAAATACTTGATTTGGACATGTACTAGAGGTATAAAAAATAAGCTTTATTACCATTCTACTTTCATTATAACATACACGCACATAATTTAGATATGTAATCTTTTTTAAACTGAAAATATGACACTAATTTTCAGAAAAGTGCCTGGTCTCATCACCCTTACCAACAGAAAGACAGGAATGGAACAGCTTTGCCCTGAAAGGTTTTGATGGCACTAAATAAGATCAGCTAAGGATTATCTTTCAGGCCTGTGATCCATGGTGATCTCATTTGTCATCTAAGGGTGGTGCATTATTACTGCTGTAATGAGTTAAGAGCTGGGGAAATCATTATTATTCAAATTACACTTCACAGCTTTCCTGGGAGTCTCTGCATTCACATTTTCAGTATGCTAAATGAACTTGCAGAAATCTCACCTCAAGGCAGCTTGAATGTTGGCCAGGAAATAAAACATGAATTCTTTAGCTTGTGCTCTTAGCTTGATCCTTTTCCACTAAAAACTCGACTCTGTATATTTGGTTAAAGGTTAAACAAACTTGGTTCCATCTGTAGTCAAAAATAATCCTAATCATAGCCTTAATTTATGCAGCATTTTGAATTTCATAAAGTGATTGAAATATTTCACTTGAACTTCACAGCCAATCATCATTTATTAAGTGCCTACTATTTCTAAGACATTATGCTATGTGTCAAATAACAGCAATCTTGTGAATAGAATTATTTATCCCTATTATTATTTTACAATAAGGAGAAAATGAAACTTGGAGAGGTTAACTGACTTGCCCAGAGTCACACCCCTAGCATAAGCATCTGAGACAAGTTCTGAGTTCAAGACTGAATCAACTGAGTCAATGTCCAAGGTTGGTGGAGTGACCGTTGCAAACTGGAATGGGCCTTACCAATTGAGCAACAGTAAACTTAAAGGAGCTCTTTGTGTTATGGTGGTAGTGGAATGCATGGGCATAGGGGTGAGGGTGGGGGGCCTCTGATGTTAACCTTCCTGAAAGTGCCTATCTTAACTGTGGTCTCATCCAGACTAAAGTTTCAATCCTTAGAATTACTCCTGTGGAGAACGTTGTAACAGCAACATTGTTCAACGATCATCTATGAGTGACTTAGCTCTTTCTCAGCAATGCAATGATCCAAGACAATTCCAGAGGACTCATGATAGAAAATCCTAACCACATCCAAAGGAAGAACTGATGGAGTCTGAATGCAGATAGAAGCATACTATTTTCACTTTATTTTTTTAATTTTTTTCTTTTGGTCTGTTTCTTCTTTCACAACATAACTAATATGGAAATATGCTTTGCATGATTGCACATATATAACATATCAAATTGCTTACTGTTTTAGGGAAGGGGGAGGAGAGGAAAGAAAGGAAAAAAACATGGAACTTATTTTTTTTTAAAGAACGTTAAAAAT